>NC_090650.1:93165370-93307870 GCF_040937935.1 Hyperolius riggenbachi
ACACACACACACACACACACACTGTACACACACACACACACACACACACACTGTGCACACACGCACACACGTGCACACACACACACACACACACACACACACACACACTGTACACACACACACACACACACTGTACACACACACACACACACACACACACACACACACACACACACACACACACACACACACACACACACATCACCCCAGATTTATAGGTATCATATTATGCATTTTTGTTTTTCTATATTTATTATCTATATTTAGCCCAATATACAGTACAAGTTTTAAGTCACACCAGTGAATCTGTTTATGCGAGATAAAAAAAAATTCCGCTCACTTCAGATGTACCCAGAGAGCTCTGCTTTCTACTAGCAAGGTATTTTTTGACTACAAAGCTTATACTATATTATAACAGCACTTAACTTGCTCAGTGGGTGGTTTATGACTATTTACATTGTGCTGGGCATAAATAAATAAGCCCTTTCATCTTCTGCAGGGAGTAGAAAGCATTCACTTCATTTTACACATTCGTCTTACTATTTTACTCTGAAAATAATCATTATGCAAACGATCCTGCCATGTTTCTGGAGTTAATCTTGTGGTGAGGAAACAGTGACTCTTATATACAATTTCCCCTTTCACATTTTAGAGGCCGCACTGCAAGTGGAAATAATTAACTATGTGTTTATCAGCAGGGTGGAAGTTATATTTTTAGCAGTGAGGTGCTGAGTACAGTAGGTAACTGTCAGTGTTATATAAAGTGTTACTCCACTTTGGGACCAAATGTACAAGAAAAACAACGCTGCACTCTTCGCATCTGTGTCGCGGTGCTGGACTACAAGCAGCAACACAGGGCAAAGGGAAAACGTCCGCACTCAACCAACAAGTAGCTTCCATACGCTTTATTAGACATCCATAAAACAGCAAAGAAAGGCTGACATGTTTCGGATAATTGTGTCCTTATTCATAGCCACAATCCACTTTGGTACCAACACAGATATAATACATCACATGGGCGGCACCGTTTCTAAATGGCTAGTCCTCTTGCCTTCCAGCACTGGGGTCCAAAGATCTATAAAACATAGTGGTAGGTTAAAGGGCCACTATTGCAAGAAACAATTAAATAAAATACATACATATAAAAGTACATTTCTCCCAGGGTAAAATGCACTATAGATTACTTTTCTCTGTGTTGCTTTTGCTTACAGTAAGCAGTAAAGTGCTGACAGATCTGAGAGGTTTTGGACTAGTCCATCTCCACATGGTGGATCCTCAGTATCTCCTTTATTCTTTACCAAAGCTCTTCCTGGAAAGGATCTCTATACAAAGATGTCAGCATGCCTCTGTACTTATTTGCACCCTGTTTTGGTAAGTGCTTTTGTAATTAAAGAAGTACCTGAGAATCCCCTATGAGGAGATGGACTAGTTCAAAATCGGTCAAATTTTTACTGCCTACTGTAAGTGACAGCAACATAGAAAAACATTAATTTATTATAGTGCATTTTACTCTGTCAGTAATCTACATTACTTAATTTTTCGTAACAGTGATTCAGGGGTGTTGCAAACCTGTTTTTAATGCAACGGAGGGGAGAAGCCGTATTGTGCATTACACGTGGCATGCAACACGTATGGTGAAGCTTAGGCTGGTTTCACAGTGGGACGTTACAGGCGCACGTTAGAGCAGCCTGTAACGCAGCCCACCGCACAGCAATGAAAAATCAATGGGCTGTTCACAGTGCCCACGTTGCATTACTTAGTAACGCTGCGCCATTAGACAACGTACTGCATGCAGTACTAGACTGCTTGCACATGCTCAGTAACGTTGGGGAGGAGCGGAGAGCGGCCAGGCACATGGCTAATTAATATTCACTGCATTCAGTGACGTGCAGTGTTTACTTCCTGAAGCGGCCGCTCTGTGCGGCGATTGGCTAGGCGGGACCACGTGATGCCGCATGCGTCCAAGAATACGCATCACAGCATCACGGACGCTCACTCTGACGTCCACAGCAGAGAGCACCAGGCGTTGCGTTAGGGGCACGTTATGCGACCATAACGTCCCCTAAAACGCAACGTCCTGGTTTGAAACCAGCCTTACAGTGCATAAAAAGTATGCTTCGCTGCAACTTTAAAGTTAGGTTCACAGTGGGGCTTTGAGGTGGGGCGTAACAGCCGTATTGTGACGCTGCTTTCCACGCTGCAATGAAAATCCAATGCAATGTTCACAGTGCTGTTGCGGTGTAACGGCATGCGGCATCTCAACGCACTGCAAAGAGTGCATTAATGCAAGATGCGTTCATTAACCTTGGCAGTAAAGCATACTTTTCATAGACTGCATGCTTCACTGTATGCACTGCACCACGCGGATAACCTTCCCGTTCTAACGTTCTTGATTTTACAGGGAATGCAATGCCTACTGTGAACCTAACCTGAACCTGCATATATTGTCTGCTACCACATTATTTCAATGGATTCCATCCAGTGATGGATTAAGATGAAATTAGACCCTAGACAGTCTGCCCTTCTTAAAGAGATGGTATGGGGAAAAGGGTTTAGAAGAGATAGAAAGTAGGCCCCAGACACTCACCAGGTCCTAGGCAGTTGCCTAGGGTGCCTGTGGATGATCCGGCTCTGATTCCATCCCACCACACTGCTTACGTGCCCATGTCAACGTACCATTACAATATCAGAAATGCAATTATACTGTCCAACTGAATGCAATATGTCATTTGCACGCTTTCTTAATGTATTGGTATGTGTTTTTATATTGCCTGGCATGTATTTTTCTTCTTCATAGCATCTCTTTGCTTACAGAACAGGATTTCTGGAAATGCTACAAAGGCCCAGGCCTTGGGCGGCGGCAGACCAAGGGGGCACCTGAACATGAAAGAAATGTTGCTGCATATGAAATAGGAGGCTGAAAATGGGGATCAATGCATGAAAAAGGGAAATGATGCCCAAGGAAGCTGTTCATGAAAGAGAGGGGCTGCAGTACATGGATGTTACACATAGAAGTGAGGGCTGCACATGGAATGGGAGGGGTGCTGCTATACAGGAAAGGGGAGCCACAACATACTTGGCCTAGGGGCAGATAAAATATAAATCTGGTGTTGATTGCTTATGCCTTCGGCAAAAAATGTGTGCAGGAGTGTTTGTAAAATGCACTTCAGTGCATAATGCAAATGCTGCAATGAATTTCAATTGCATTTTGTATACATATGCGATTTACAAAATACATGTGTTAAAAAAAAGGTGCAAAACCATGTACCGCAATAAAGGCTTTTGTATAGACATTGAGAGCAAGTGTTAATTTATCTGTCTTGCTCGTCAGTCCACACCTCACGTCTCACCATTCTTTATGTAGGACACCTTAGAATAAATAGACATGGCTTAAATAATGTTTCCTATCTTTGAAAGATGAGTGTAAAGATAATATTAGCTGAAATTCCCCTCAGATGACTCATTTTCCTCTGCTGTAGTTGTAAATACAATAAAAGAGACACCTCATGAAAACTCAGGAAGCAAAAGTAACCTCACTCGGCTTCATTAGATAATTTATCTGTGTGAGAAAGTAAACACACAATTAAGTTTTAATATTAACCACTTCACCACTGAGGGGTTTTACCCCCTGACCACCAGAGCAATTTTCACCTTTCAGCGCTCCTTACATTCATTCGTCTATAACTTTATCATTACTTATCGCAATGAAATGAACTATATCTTGTTTTTTCCGCCACCAATTAGGCTTTCTTTAGGTGGGACATTATGCCAAGAATTATTTTTTTCTAAATGTGTTTTAATGGGAAAATAGGAAAAATGTGGGGGAAAAAAAAATTATTTTTCAGTTTTCGGCCATTATAGTTTTTAAATAATGCATGCTACTGTAATTAAAACCCATGAAATTTATGTGCCCTTTTGTCCCGGTTATAAAACCGTTTAAATTATGTCCCTATCACAATGTTTGGCGCCAATATTTCATTTGGAAATAAAGGTGCATTTTTTTCAGTTTTGCGTCCATCCCTAATTACAAGCCCATAGTTTATAAAGTAACAGTGTTATACCCTCTTGACTTAAATATTTAAAAAGTTCAGTCCCTAAGGTAACTAATTATGTATTTTTTTTAATTGTAAATTTTTGAATTTTTTTTTAATTACAAAAAAAAAAAAAATGGGGAGTGTGGGAGGTAATGAGTTAATTTTTTGTGTAAAAGTCATTTATTTGTATGTGAAAAATGTGTAGGGTGTAGTTTACTATTTGGCCACAAGATGGCCACAGTAACTTTTTGCTTTATTGCGACCTCCAAGCCTCCTTCCGGAAGCTTGGAGGAAGAATAAGGAGGCTGGACACGTGAGTTTCTTCTCACAATGATCGCGCTGCCCATAGGAGAGCAGCGGGTCATTGTGGGGCTTAGATCAACGAACGGGAATGGATTTTCCCGTTCATTGATCTCCGGGCGAGCGGGCGGCGGCGGTTTTACTAGCGGCGGGCGGCGTGTTTACGAGCGGGAGCGCGGACAGCGTCGGGAACGCGGAAAGTACGTGTTTCTCCGTCCCTGGTTTTTAAAGGATGGAAAAAGGGGCGGAGAAATACGTACGCGCGGGGGTAAAGTGGTTAAAGTGGACCTGGACTCTTGCACAGGACAGAAGGAAAACCTATAGAAATGCACCCTGTATGTATTTAGAGAGTTTAGTGTAACGATCGGTGTCAGCACACAGAGAGAATCTGATTATTGATGATCTGCAGTATCACCAAGAATACAGATATATACCTGATTATTGATGATCTGCAGAATCACCGATAATCCAAGTATAACTAACCTCTGGACACCTATATAGTGTGAGTGTTTGGTGCAACAGTAATGACTTTGAGTTGGACCACCCGAGGAGCAGGTGGTCTTTGGCAGTATGGGTGAAACCGTCCTCTGGGAAGTGCAAAAACCTTCCAGCAGCCTGGGACCTCCAAAGGGGTGGAGCCCCAGGCTGAAAGTAGGAAGGACCTGACTGAGTGACACCTGGAAGGTGGATGTCACTAGTAGGTCTGGAGACTATCTCTTAAAGGAGAGAGATAGCTCTCCAGGTCGGGCAAGCCAGATTGGCTACAGATAATCAGATAATGCCTAGTCTTGGGTGTGAGGTCCGTGGTCTCAACACCCTGGAACTAGTCTGGAGTATAATATGAAGGTACACAGTATCCCTAGTCTTGGGTGTGAGGTACGTGGTCTCGACACCCTGGAACTAGTCTGAAGTATAACACAATGATAACACAGAATCCCTAGTCTTGGGTGTGAGGTCCGTGGTCTCAACACCCTGGAACTAGTCTGAAGTATAACACAATGATAACACAGAATCCCTAGTCTTGGGTGTGAGGTCCGTGGTCTCAACACCCTGGAACTAGTCTGAAGTATAACACAATGATAACACAGAATCCCTAGTCTTGGGTGTGAGGTCCGTGGTCTCAACACCCTGGAACTAGTCTGAAGTATAACACAATGATAACACAGAATCCCTAGTCTTGGGTGTGAGGTCCGTGGTCTCAACACCCTGGAACTAGTCTGAAGTATAACACAATGATAACACAGAATCCCTAGTCTTGGGTGTGAGGTCCGTGGTCTCAACACCCTGGAACTAGTCTGAAGTATAACACAGAAGTAATCTGGCTCAGTGTGAATTCCCAGGTCCTCCTGGTTCTAACACACTGTAGGATCTGACTATGGTCTGAGTGCTTTCACGTAAGTGTTCGCAACGGCAGACAACCTGAGACTGACCAGCAGTAACTATATATAGAGCGGCGCTCTCCGGCGCCACCCATCAGTGATCAACCAATAGCCACTTGCTCTGAGGTCAGCTGACCAACCTGGTCAGCTGATCCCTCCTCGATTGTCATAAAGGTTCTGCCTCTCAGCGCGCGCTCGCGTATTCCTCAACCTGTGTGAACTAACAGACCCAGCCACACCAGCCGCACGCTTATGCGTGCAAACCGCCGCACTGGACGCGGAATCAGCCGCCTTGCTGCCAGTACACGCGGCAGCTTTTCTGCGTTCTATTACATTTAGCCTGTCTAATTCCATCTCATCTGTGACTAAGCAAACACAATTTGTAAGCTGGGTCAGCTGACTGCCACGGCAGAGAGGTATATGTCTGCTTCTATGAAAGCAGCAAGTAGAAACACTGCAGATTTATTGCAGTGTTACAAAGAAAGCCGTAACAAAGAAATGCTTTTCTTTACAGGTGATTATGCTGTTGCTTATCTTTTAGAGCAGAGAGGAAGTTCTTAGTTCAGGTCTGCTTTAAGCTGTGAATAAAGTTCAGTTCCTTCCTGATCATGTGCTGCAGTGCTCGCTATGCCAAGCTGTAGGCGTCTCGTCTCTGCCACATACAGACTTCATAAGAGATCTTATCACATCTGACTATCACCTCTCTCAGAGGAAACAGAACAAATTCCCTGGCAGGAAGTGGCTTGCAATGAAAGATGTATTCACATGAGGGTGTGCTTGTGGCTCAGCTTTGGTTTTTGCATTGTAACTCGGTTAATTTCCCTATGACCATCTAACACACAAGCTTGACACAGTTTTGGGTAAATCATATTTTCATGTCTAGGTGAAGCCAGGGGGGTTCACTTTATTTTCCCGCTGAAGAATTTGTTTTTCACTGCTAAAAAGTACTTCTAAGGGCCCATTCACACTAGAAGTGTTTTCTGAGCGTTTTGCGATTGATTAGCATTTATAAAATCGCTCCCATTCACTTTCATTAAACATTTTCAGCAATTTTTCCCGCAATTTTAATGAAAGGGAATGGGATCGATTTTAAAAAATGCTAATCAACCGCAAAACGCTCAGAAAAGCGCTTCTTGGGCTTGATTCACCAAACCATGATAACTCATATCACGGCCGTTTTCGCACACAATTTCGCATTTGCACACGATCGCAAATTTTCATGCGCAATCACAAGTATTCGTGCGAAAACGGCTGTGATATGAGTTATCACAATAACTTCAGTTCCCAAAGCACGGTGCTTGGGGGTAATATTCGACTCATCTCTCTCTTTTATTCCTCATGTTCACTCTATAACCAGCTCCTGCCATCTCCAACTCAAAAACATATCTCGCATCCGTCCTTTTCTCACTCCAGACACAACTAAAATGTTAAATATATACTCTTATAATTTCTCGTCTGGACTACTGCAACATAATACTTTGTGGACTACCTTCTAACAGACTGGCCAGTCGGTACTGAACTCAGCTGCTCGTCTCATTCATCTTTCTTCTCAATCTTCCTCTGCCGACCCTCTTTGTCAAGCTCTTCACTGGTTGCTAATTAACCAGAGGATTCAGTTCAAACTTCTAACCCTAACCTACAAAGCTCTCCACAATCTCTCTCCCCGGTACATATCCTCACTAATTTCCAGATACAAACCCAATTGCAATCTCAGATCGGCACATGATCTTCTGTTGTCCTCCTCTAGAATCAACTACTCACATTCACGTTTACAAGACTTCGCACGCGCTTTACCCCTCCTCTAGAATGCCCTCCTACAACACATCCGCCACTCACCAACCTTTGTTACCTTTAAACGCTCTCTAAAATAACACACTTGTTCCGACAAGCATATGCTCTACCTTAGGCCACTTCCCTTTGTCCTAAGACCAAATTGCACTCCTACTAGGTATCCTAAAACACAAAGCCTCTATATATTTGCTGCATACTACCCCTCCTCCTGTCGTTCCCCCCCCCCCCCATTCCCTTTAGATTGTAAGCTCACAAGGGCAGGGCTCTCTCCCCCTTTTGTGTCTTGGTAACCATTATACATTTTATTCATCATGTTACTTTTATCACTGTCATTACCAATTCTATATTTTGTATTTTGTATCATTCTTTGTATCTTGTCACTAATTATATATCTTGTATTTTGGTGTGCACCATTATCTGTATTATTATGTACCCCATGTTTGTTTCTTACTTTGTACAGCGCCACGGAATACGGCCACACCCTGAGGAAGCGCACATGCGCGAAACCGGTCGGTGGGAGGAGCTAGAGGACCGGATACCAGTGTGTGAATCTGTTCACCAGCCGGCGCGTGGAAGAGTCCGCGTGGAAGGATCTCTGTTTCCAGATCTTTGATCCTGTGCTGAGGCTCTTTGAATCCACAGCAGGCTGGCGTCCTGCGGTCAGCCATTGTGACTGCGATCCATCTGCTGCCACTGCTACAGACTTTGGGCACACTTTGAGAAACACAGCAAACCTGGAGACAATAAGGATGTCCAAGCACACTTGACTGAGCTTCGGAACTGACGAGGCAAGTACCCCCTGTCCATGCGGACTGTGTGCGCTATGCTACGGAATACATGCAGCTTCAGCCAATGCTTGCTCCTTGTTTCATATATCTGCTGGCTCTCTTCTCTGCCTTAACGACACATGCTTGCTATTGCTATGAGTCTGCGAGTGGGACTCACTTTATGCTTGGACTGCATATAGAACTGTTTGCAAAGAAGATATAGTGTGCTCTGATTTGAGGTGTGCATATCCGCTTTTGAGTATATGGACTGTGAATGGTAGTCTACGCTGCAGGCACTTCAACATACACTGGTATTCTATTCCAGTTAAAGGGTCCTCGCTCCTAGGTTTTGGGTTTTATCGTTGGTGGGTGGGAGGGAATTGTATTTTGTGTATTCTTGCCTGACATCCAATTATATGCATTTTATCTTACACGTACCTATGCAATAAAGTGAAGAATTTTTGTACCCTTTGAATACTTGTCTAGTCGTGGTCAGATCTCACTTCATGAGCACCACTCTTTTATTCTCTATGCCACGGAATATGTTGGCGCTTTATAAATCAATAATAATAATAATCATGGTTTAGCGAATCAAGCCCCTAGTGTGAATGGGCCCTAAGTAGGAACGAAGCAGCCTTGCTGATCTATTGGTCAATGCCTCAATTCACTAAGGTTAACTCCTGTCTTTAATAACTCTTCTGAGCTGTTTTACAGTTATCACCATGGTGATATAATTGTGATAACTGTAAAACAGCTCAGAAGAGTTATTAAAGGGGTTCTTTCGCGAAAAAAGTAGGCAGTTAAAAAATGTGACAGATGACAGGTTTTGGGCCAGTCCATCTTTTTAAGGGGGATTCTCAGGGCTTTCTTTGTTTTCAACAGCATTTCCTGAACAGCAGTTTAACTGCCAAAATAGCAAGATACCAGCCGGCCTCCCTAATCACTTGCACACTATTATGTCAGTTAGATTTTGCAACTGTTGTTCAGGAAATGCTGTTGAAAACAAAGAAAGCCCTGAGAATCCCCCTTAAAAAGATGGACTGGCCCAAAACCTGTCATCTGTCACATTTTTTAACTGCCTACTTTTTTCGCGAAAGAACCCCTTTAACCTCCCTGGCGGTAACCCCGTGTGTGACACGGGGTAAGCCGCCGGAGGGTGCCGCTCAGGCCCTGCTGGGCCGATTTTCATAATTTTTTTTTTGCTGGACGCAGCTAGCACTTTGCTAGCTGCGCCAGCACTCTGATCGCCGCCGGCCCCCGCCCGATCGCCGCTATTTGCTGCGGCACGCGGCCCCCCCCCCCCAGACCCCAGCGCTGCCTGGCCAATCAGTGCCAGGCAGCGCCGAGGGGTGGCCCGGGACTCCCAATGACGTCCCGACGTCAGTGACGTCGGTGACGTCATCCCGCCCCGTCGCCATGGCGACGGGGGAAGCCCTCCAGGAAATCCCGTTCTATGAACGGGATTTCCTGATCGGAGATCGCCGAAGGCGATCGAAGCGGGCGGGGGGATGCCGCTCAGCAGCGGCTATCATGTAGCGAGCCCTCGGCTCGCTACATGATTAAAAAAAATTTTTTTTTAAAAAAAACTGCTGCGCTCCCTCCTGGCGGTATTTTTCATACCGCCAAGGAGGTTAAAGACAGGAGTTAACCTTAGTGAACTGAGGCTATTGAGATGTGAATAATTACGCAAAAAATGTAATACAAATGTATAGAGCTTGAAAATGAACCAACTGAATAAATGTCCATACGCAAGCTAGATTAAAGTTGGCTGAAGGGGCCGGTAGCCACCACATATGCATATAATCCACTGTGTGTACAGCAGCCCCTGACCCCCAACTGCCGCCCAGCCAGCGATCCGCCAGGTGTATCAACTCAGCCAGGCGACAGCTCATAGATTAGTGCTTGCCGTTCACTTGCCTACTGCAGGATGTCACACCTGCACCACTCAGTTGGCCCTCTGCCAAACACCCCCTCCCCCCCTGCATTAGAACAGAACACTTTGTTAGCCTGCAGGTTGACTTTGCATCTGTACAGCCTCAGCACTGCGATGTCACCCAAGGGATCGACTCCCAATCAACATCAATCTAGCATGTGTATGGGCCTTAAAGCCCAGGTGCGATTTTATCAGTCCATTTTCAAGCTGCATGTATTTGCATAAAAATTGGCATAATCCTACATCAACTTGGAATTATTTGGATCTTACTGACCATCCCTACTTGCTCACGGCTCAAAATCAAGTCAAGTATTGAAGAGTACCTGAAGTGACATGTACCATGATGAGATAAATATGTATATGTACAAAAATATGGTAATTTTGCTAAGAAAGGGGGATGGCACTGCTGGAGGTCATGGCTGAATGATTTTACATTTACTGGGGAGATGTCATGGGGATGTCACTGCAAGTAGGAAATGTCAATACTACACCGGTAGTATGGCACTGCCAGTTAACATGGCTAAGGGCAGACATTGCTATACTGTTGGAGAAATGTCAGGCTGCGGGACATGGCTAAACTGGAGGACATGTTTCTATTGGGGAGGAGGGGGGGGGGGGGGGGGTAACATGATCATTGCTATGGGAATGAAAGATTTCATGGTGGTCATGCATGCATTAGTGTCTGCACTTGTTATGGGCATGTAGAGAGGTTGTGGTGGGTGCGTTAGTAAATATATGACCTTTGACCACCACAAGCGAAGGGAGGTGTCTGGACATAGGGACTGGGGCATCCCCATCAGACGTTTATCCGTTTTATTCATGCCCTTGCCTGGATTCAGTTAGTTAATACCCCTACTCCTGTGCATACATACAGCCAGTTATTTACTTTTTTTTACTTTTCTCCTGTATATGCTGTGACAGGAGTTCTTAGAGGGTGATTAATTGTGTATACATATCGCTGTCAGATTCCAGACCAGATGGACACTTAGGTATTTTGAGTTTTCCAGTGAGACACAGGTGGCTTCCCCTTCATAAGGGCGGGTCCAGGAAAAGCCAAGTAGCTGCACACCTAGGGAACACAGGAGAGAATATCCGAGGGGAGACGCTCAAACTTGTTATAGGAGCCGTGTTTGTGTTCATTTAGTGCCAGGCGAGAATCTGCTTTGAATTTGGTTTTGTATGGGTTTTTTTATTTGCTGCATCTCACTAAAATACACATCTGTTTGGATTGCTGGCAGTTCGGCAAAACAGGTCAAAATATTCCTAATTTGGAAAACTTCAATCTTAATACTATTCAAGTCAATGGGGAGAAAAGTCTAATGGTTAGTTCAGGCCACTGGAGGGCCACTAAACTAGCCAAATGCAAGAAGTGGTGTGGGAAGCCCAATTACGGTAATATCTGAGGAACACTTTATTAAAAAGGCTGAAAACAGTGATTCTTCCAAAACCACAAGAACTCAAGTCGATTCCACTCACGGAGATCTTTTGTTATCTCCAGACCCATTGCTTTACAGTTAGTTGTAAAAAGATCCTGCATATTCACTGAGGTCTTTATACTTAGATATGGTAGCACCATTGGAACCCACTTCATGGAGAAATTTGCCTTGATATGTTCAATCTCTCGTTGATCCATAGCCACACCCAGGGCCACGCATTTGTCCTAATTCATCTTAAAATTTGTTAGCTGCCCATATTCTCTAAACTCATACACATGGGAGGGTCACTTTAGGCCCAGAGAGCTTATGAGTTGTTTTCCCCACCTTAATTCCAGTTATATCAGTGTTTTTATGAACCTGCCTCAGGAATTGTTCCAATGTCAGGGCAAATATCGATGGAGAGAGGGGGCATCTCTGGCATGTGCCATTAGCTATCGGTAGTGGCTCAGATAGTATGGCACAGATAGAATCAGTATTTTTAAAAAATGAACATCTTGCCAAGGCTCTTGTCATGCTCAACAGCAGGCATTCTGTGTGGCGAGGCTTAATTTCGTGCAGATGAACTCCCAAAGATGCAGACGCCCAGGATTTGATGCAAAGTGATGTTTTATTTACAGTGAAGGTACGTACATGAAAAACATTCAGGCCTAGTGCACACCAGAGCGTTTCGGCTGAGGTTTGCGATCTGCTTGCGGCTGCGGATCCGCTAGGGTAATGTATTTCAATGGGCTGGTGCACACCAGAGCGGGAGGCGTTTTGCAGAAACGCATACTCCCGGGCTGCTGCAGATTTTGGATTGTGGATGCGTTTCTGCCTCAATGTTAAGTATAGGAAAAACGCAAACCGCTCTGAAAAACGGCACTTCAGAGCGGTTTGGCAGGCGTTTTTTGTTACAGTAGCTGTTCAGTAACAGCTTTACTGTAACAATACATGAAATCTACTACACCAAAAACGCTTCACAAAACCGCAAAATGCTAGCTGAAACGCTACAGAAAAAGAAGAAAAAGCGTTTCAAAATCTGCTAGCATTTTGCGGATCTGCTAGCGGTTTTTGGTGTGCACCAGGCCTCAGAGTAGATTCCAGAAAGTTCAGGAACAAGCATGCGACATTATGCTCATGAAGCAGCTTAGCAGGAGTATTTACCCAGACAGTGTTAATAACTTCAATTCCACCAGCAGGTATTTAGATATTCATCCAGAATTCAGCATACAGGACAAGAGCAAACACACGGGCTATAACTCCAAAAAGTCAGGCAGGACTGGAGCAAACAGACAGATTATAAATCCAAGGACTCAGGCAAGACAGGAACAAGCACTGAGGCTGCACAAGCAGGGAGGACAAACAATGCAGTAGCAAAGGCTGCTGGGAAGTCTGGATCTTAAATACTCCACTAATGAGGCACTCACCTTGCAGGTGTTCAGCCACTCCCACACAATCTTAAGGGGCCCATACACCTAACGATTTTCCCGGCGAAATACGTCAGTTTCTGTCAGCGCTGTCACCTCCCGGCTGGCATCTTTTCCACATCAGAGCATCCGGCATAACTTCCTGTGTCACTGCAGTGACAGCGGAAGTACAAATAGAGGGTGCTCTATTTGAACTTCTGCTGTCACTGGAGTGACAGAAAGTTGTACGCGGATGCCGGTGATGCGGAAGGTGATGGGAGAAGATACCAGCCGGGAGCCGATGCGGAGAAGATGCCGAGACCAGGCGGAGAAGAAGACAGAGGTGGACCAGGGGACTCGCGCCGGGTAACAGGTAATGTATGAAGGGGGGGGCAGCTCCACAGATTGTGATCGGTTTCAGCCTGAAATCGATTCACAATCTGTTTGCAGTAAGGTGGCCATACGATCCCTCTCTGATCAGATTCGATGAGAGAGGGATCTATCTTTTGGTCGAATCTGATAGCAAATCGACCAGTGTATGGCCACCTTTACTGCAGTAGTGAGAAACAGAACTGGGAATCCTCACACACACACATGCAATTCCATTGCAGCAATGTGCAGACAAAAACAAATGGAAAGTCAGCGCATCACTGCAATGACAGGCAGAACTGAGAATCCACACAGACTTGCATACAATTCCATTGCAGTAATGTGCAGACTGAAGCAAATGCAAAGTCAGCCCATCACTGCAATGAACTGGGGATCCTAACAGCTCTTCTATATGTTCCAGACCCTCCCTATACCCATCACTATGTCTTTTTTTTATTTATTTGTTTTTTGAAGCCACCCCAAATCTATATATATAAAATCGGATGTATGTATGTGTGTGTGTGTGTGTGTGTGTGTGTGTGTGTGTGTGTGTGTACGTGCCGCGATCACGCGAAAACGGCTTGACCGATTTGAACGAAACTTGGTACACAGATCCCTTACTACCTGGGATGATATGTTCTGGGGGTCTCGCGGCCCCCCTGCACACCTGGGCGGAGCTACAAACAGCAAATCAGATTCCACCCATTCAAGTCAATGGAAAAAAATGTAAAAGGCTGCCATTCTCACAGTAATCGAGCCAGAGTCCCCACACTTTGCACAGTTGGTCACTTGGTGACCGAGGTTACAAATCCAGGAAAAGTGGGCGGAGCATAAAACAGCCAATCAAATTTCATTTTAAATGGGAAAATGTAAACTGCAGCCATTCTTAGACTGTTAATCGCAGGGTTCTCAAACTTGCCACAGTTGGTCACTGAGTGAATGAGATTAAGATTCAAGAAAGTGGGTGGAGCCTACAACAGCCAATCAAAATTCACCTATTGATTTTCAAGGGGAATATTTAAACTGCTGCTATTCTTACACTTTTAATGGCAGAGGCTTCAAACTTGCTACAGTCGGTCATTGGGTGACTGGGGTCAAAGTTCACTAAAGGGGCGGGGCCACATACAGCCAATCAGATTTCCTTGGTGGATAAACTGCTTCCATTCACACACTTTTGATGCCTGGAACCTGACAGCTCACAAACTTGGTCATTGAGTGACTGTGTGTCAAGGTTACAAAAAGTGGGCGGAGCCAAAACAACTTTTACTGGGAAAATATAAACGGCAGCCATTCTTACACCGTTAATGGCAGGGTTCTCAAACTTTGCACAGTTGGTCATTGGGTCACAGATTAAGATTTTGGAAGGTGGGTGGAGCCTACAACAGCCAATAAAAATTTCCCTTTTGATTTTCAAAGGGAATATTCATCTGCTACCATTCTCTTATACTGGTAAAAGCAGATGCCTCAAACCTGGTACAGTTGGTCACTGGGTGACTAGGGTCCAAATTCAGGAAGGGGGCGGATCCACAAACAGCCATATTTGTTTATTTTTCAATGGGAATATACAAAGTATTGATACCAAGGATCCCAAAGCTGATAAACTTGATAATTGAGTGACTGTATGTCAAGGTTAGAAAAAGTGGCCGGTGCCAACAACTTCATTTTTTACATTGCAGGGTTCCCAAACTTTACACAATTGCCCACTGGGTGACTGGGATGAATATTCAGAAATGTGGGTGGAGCCTACAACAGCCAATCAAAATGTACCTATTAATTTTCAAGGGGAATATTCACATTGCTACCATTCTTACACTGTTAGTGGCAGAGGCCTCAAACCTGATACAGTCAGTCATTGGGTGACTGGGGTCCAAATTCACTAAAGGGGTGGAGCCATAAACAGCCAATCAGATTTGTTAGATTGATTTCAGCCATTGGGCTCTATTCTCAAAGACTTCCCGCATGCGGTAAAGTACATGCGGGAAGTTTGCACCCAAAATACCGGCAAGTTGGGATTCTCAAAATGTTCCGCATGTTTTTTCCGCATGCGGAAAAAGTGTGATAAAAGTGCGGGATTCATGCGGTAAAATTTCCGCAAAAGTCGGTATTTTCCGCAATAAAAGATCAATTCTCAAAGATGTTCAGGCGCATCATTTCTTCGTTAATTACCGAATTTTTATCACCTACAAGTAGTAGGTGATATATTCCGCATCCCATTGACTTTAATGAAGTGTGGAGGCTTAAGGGCTGTGCTTGGTGGACTTTAACTTTTTTTTTTTAAACACTTTTTCATGCGACCTTTTTACCGCATGATTCCCGCATGAATAATGCCTTTTTCTGCATCTTTTTTCTCGCATGCGGAAAACATGCGGAAAATATTAGTGAATGTGGAAAAAATGCGGAGTTTACCGCTGGCGGGAATATAGCGGTAACATTTTGCGGAAAATTTGGCTCTTTGAGAATAGAGCCCATTCTGTTATTGGCAGGGTTCTCAAACATGACACAGTTGGCCACTGGGTGACTGTGACTAATATTCAGAAAAGTGGGTGGAGCCTACAGCAGCCAATCCAAATTCACCTTTTGATTTTCAAGGGGAATATTTACTTTGCTGCCATTCATGCACTCTTAATGGCAGAGGCCTAACATCTGCTACAGTCAGTCACTGGGAGATTGAAATTTAAATTCTAAAGGGAGCGGGCCAAAAACAGCCAATCAGATTTGTTTAATTTCAATGGTAAAATGCAACTTATTGATGCCAAAGACCCCAAAGCTCATAAACTTGGTCATTAAGTGACTGTATGTCAAAATTAGAAATAGTGGGCAGAGCCAAAAACAACTAACTTTTTACATGGGGAAATGTAAACTGCAGCTTTTCTTACACTGTTAATGGCAGGGTTCTCAACCTTCACACAGTTGGTCACTGAGTGACTAGGATTAATATTCGGAAAAGTAGGTGGAGCCTACAAGAGCCAATCAAAATTCACCTATTGATTTTCAAGGGGAATATTGAAACTGCAGCCATTCTCACACTGTTAATAGCAGAGGCCTCAAACCTGCTACAGTCGGTCGTTAAGTGTTTGGGGTTCAAATTCAGTAAAGGGGCGGAGCCAAAAACAGCCAGATTTCTTTGCTGGATAAACTGCTTCCATTAGCACAATTTTGATGCCAGGAACCCAAAAGCTCACAAACTTGGTCATTGAGTAGTGACTGTGTGTCAAGGTTACAAAAAGTGGGTGGAGTTAAAAACAGATTTTTCTGGGAAATTGTAAACTGCAGCCTTTCTTCACTGTTAATGGCAGGGTTCTCAAACTTAGCATAGCTGGTTACTGGGTGACTGGGATTAAAAATCAGAAAAGTGGGTGGAGCCTAAAAATGCCAATCAAAAATCACATGTCGCTTTTCAAGGAGAATATTAAAATTGCTGCCATTCTTGCACTGTTAATGGCACAAGCCTCAAACCTGGTACAGTTGGTCATTGGGTCACTGAGGTTCAAATTCAGAAAAGGGGACAGAGCCACAAACAGTGAATCAGATTTGTTTCATTTCATGGGAAAATACAAATTATTGATGCCAAGGACCCCAAAACTCACAAACTTGGGCATTGAGTAGTGACTTTGTGTCCAGGTTACAAAAAGTGGGCGGAGCCAATAACAAATTTCACTGGGAAAGTGTAAACTGCAGCCCTTCTTACACTGTTTATTTCAGGGTTCCCATTCTTTGCCCAGATGGTCACTGAGTGACTGAGATATTCAGGGAAGTGGGTGGAGCCTATAATAGCCAATCAAAATTCACCTGTTGATTTTCAAGTGGAATATTTAAATTGCTGCCATTTTTACACTGTTAATAGCAGATGCCTTAAAACCTGCTACAGTTGGTCATTGGGTGACTGGGGTTCAAATGCTGGAGAGGGGTGGAGCCACAAACAGCCTATCTGATTTGTTTAATTTCTATGGGTATATACAAATTATTGATGCCAAGGACTCCAAAGCTCACAAACTTGGTCATTGAGTGTTTGTGTGTTAGGGTTAGAAAGTGGGCGGAGCCAACACCAGTCAAATACATACCCGGGCAACGCCGGGTCATCAGTGGGTGGAGACAAATACAAATTTCACTGGGAAAATGTACACTGCAGCCATTCTGTTAATGGCAGGGTTTTTAAACTTTGCACAGTTGGTCACTGGGTGACTGGGATTAATATTCAGAAAAGTGGGTGGAGACTACAAAAGTGAATCAAACTTCACCTGTTGCTTTGCAAGGGGAATATTTAATTGCTACCATTCTTGAACTGTTAATGGCACAGGCCTCAAACCTGGTACAGTTGGTTATTGGGTGACTGGGGTTCAAATTTAGAAAAGGGGGTGGAGCCACACACACCCAATCAGATTTGTTTCTTTTCAATGCAGATTATTGATACCAAAGACCGCAAAGCTCACAAACTTGGTCAGTGAGTAATTGGGCTCTATTCTCAAAGACTTCCCGCATGCGGTAAAGTACATGCGGGAAGTTTGCACCCAAAATACCGCCAAGTTGGAATTCTCAAAATGTTCCGCATGTTTTTTCCGCATGCGGAAAAAGTGTGGTAAAAGTGCGGAATTCATGCGGAAAAATTTCCGCAAAAGTCGGTATTTTCCGCAATAAAAGATCAATTCTCAAAAATGTTCAGGCGCATCATTTCGTCGTTAATTACCAATTTTTTATCACCTACAAGTAGTAGGTGATATATTCCGCATCCCATTGACTTTAATGACGTGTGGAGGCTTAAGGGCTGTGCTTGCTGGACTTTAACTTTTTTTTTTAAACATTTTTTCATGCAACCTTTTTACCGCATCAATCCCGCATGAATAATGGCTGTTTCCGCATCTTTTTTCCCGCATGCGGAAAACATGCGGAAAATATTAGTGAATGTGGAAAAAATGCGGAGTTTACCGCTGGCGGGAATATAGCGGTAAAATTTTGCGGAAAATCTGGCTCTTTGAGAATAGAGCCCATTGTGTGTTAGGGTTAGAAAAAGTAGGCGGAGCCAACACCAGCCTCAACCTTCAAGCAAGAAGAAGAAGTAGCGCCCTGCCCCCAGGGCTGGTCCAAGCAAGAAGAAGGGGCTGGTCCAAGCAAGAAGAAGAAGAAGTAGTGTCATATCAAACCAAGGGCAAAGAGGGATAATTTGCATATTCAGTAGCAGTGCATTGTGGGTAACCACAAATGTTCACTTATAGCTGAGTTATTGCAGATTTGCTTCTGTTTTAAGAAGGAAAATTGCACCAAGCTTTGCTTTTTTTAGTAGGAGGGCTTTTTGGTCTCTTTTATCCTCCTATACATTCTTAGTAGTTTGGGTCACCCTGAGCTGCTTGGTTACTCTGTTGTACTGGTCCAAGCCCTATCTCATGCAGCCTTATCAATCCCTGCTATATACTGATGAAGACTAAATGTCTGAAATAGGCTGTTATATGTGGGTTTGATATGACTGTGTAAAATTTAAAGTTATAGGCTTGCTTGACTTACCAAGGGTGAGAAGGAATAATTTGCATATTTAGTAGTGGTGCATTGTGAGTAAAAACAAATGTTACAATTATAGCTGAATTATAGCAGACTTTCTTCTGTTTTAAGAAGGCAAATTACACCAAGCTTTGATTTTTTTAGTAGAAGGTCTTTTTGGTCCCTTTTATCCACCTATACATTCCGAGTGGTTTGGGTCACCCTGAGCTGCTTGGTTACTCTGTTGTTCTGGTCCAATCCAATCCATTCATACAGCTATATCAATCCTTGCCATGTACAGGTGAGGACCAAAATTCTGAAACAGGCTGTCACATGTGGGTTTGATATGACTGTGTAAAATTTAAAGCTATATGCTTGCTATATACCATCAGCTCTGGATGCTTGCTTGGCTTACCAAGGGGGAAAAGGGGTAATTTGCATATTTAGTAGCAGTGCATTGTGGGTAACCACAAATGTTCACTTATAGCTAAATTATTGCATATTTCCTTCTGTTTTAGGAAGGCAAATTACACCGAGCTTTGGTTTTGTTTAGTAGGAGGTCTTTTTGGTCCCTTTTATCCCCCTATACATTACGAGTGGTTTGGGTCACCCTGAGCTGCTTGGTTACTCTGTTGTACTGGTCCAAGCCCTATCTCATACAGCCGTATCAATCCCTGCCATGTACTGATGAGGACCAAAAGTCTGAAACAGGCTGTCTACATGTGGGTTTGATATGACTGTGTAAAATTTAAAGCTATATGCTTGCTATATACCATCAGCTCTGGATGCTTGCTTAGCTTACCAAGGGGGAAAAGGGGTAATTTGCATATTTAGTAGCAGTGCATTGTGCGGCGTATGCTACGCCGCGGGTCTGCTAGTTTGCTATAATTTGATGACACAGCCCTGGGAAAGGTTGGGGGGAGGGGCTGGCTGTTCCAGATCCCTGTCTGTACTATGTTGCAGCTGTCCTGAATGGAGCAATAGAATGGCGTAAGAACTTTATAGATACATTTTTGGTTGACCTGGGACAGAAGATAAGAGGTCCTCTGACTGGCATCCCGTGGTTGGGTAGAAAGTTTCGAACTGTAAACCAAGTGAGTGGTTTGTTAAATAACAATTGAAGCTGTTCTTGAAATATTCCCGCAGGGCCTTGCTGAAATCACATCCCTCTCTGCTTCTTCCTATCCTGGATAATCCAGTTGTGGCCTTGGGCTGTCAGAAGAATGCTTATTTACAATAGAGGACCAGTGGAGTTTACAACTTCAATTCTTTCTCTTATACCAAGGAACAAGGGAAGAGTTGTCTAGCAAAAACACATCTTTGGAGGAACTATGTTGTAAAACAGGCTCACTATCTAATTTATAAGATCTTAAACGTAGGCCCAGACTATACATCTTTGTTTAGAAATAAGTGGCAGATGGATTCATAGAGGGATTTCACAGATGTACAGTGGAAGAAAATATTCATTCTTGCACATAAATCCTCTATATCCAGCAGAATTCAGGAGTTAGGATTTAAGTTAGTGAGAAGAGGGTACTACACACCAACCGGCAGTAGGCTGGTGGGTATTTACCCAGGCTCGGACGGGAGATGCTGGAGAAGCCAGACAGATAGGAGAACTTTGCTACATATATCCTGGGAATATAAGAATATTAGACCATTCTGGTGCGAAGTTTAAAAAAATATATCAAAAAATACTGATGGGTATTGATCCTCCAGAGGACCCAAGCTTTTACCTCTTACACTCTAATTGCTGGAATATTAAGACCTATAAGAAATCATTAATAAAACATTAGATAAATGCAGCCAATCCACATTGGAAATCTAAGCAAGCACCAATGATGGGTGCAAGATTGCCTTTACATCTTGTATGGAGCAGCTGATGCAAGAGAGTATGGGAGGAGAGCAATTGTTAGCACTTAGCTGGGGAGGGTGGAGTCAGTTCACTGAGTCGGAAAATTATAGGACCATCTTAGGAAAGGGTAATACTGGAATCAGACCAGGGCATTTTGTGGGGACTCAGTTCGATGTTTGGATGCTTTTTATTATGAGGCTGGATGCCACACCTTCCTTCCTTGCTCAACTTCTTCTTTTCTTCTACTTCATCTTTCTCTCCCCTATTTTAATTTTATTTCTTTGTATGGTTTTGAAAGGCGGTGATCTTACTACCCCCCCCCCCTCCTCCTCCCCCCACACACACACTTTTTTTTCCTCTTTCTCTAAACAAGATATTTTTCTTTTGCGTAAGGGATTGATCGGTCATTGGCTAGCCTATACTATGAATTTGCTGAAGATGAGTTGGATAGGTATGCGGATTCCTGGAGTGGTTTGAGTAATTTCTATATTATTTATGGAATTGTTGTTTAAAAATGTACCTGTGCATGTTATTCCTTTCATTGGTGATATATATTGCCTTTTCTTTTTAGGTTGAATAAGAAAATATTTTTGATAAATATCTGATCTAAAAAAAAACAACAACAAAAAAACCCTGAAAACTACAGTATTTACTGTGGAAAGAAGAAGCTATTGCATATGGCTTTAAAGTAAACCTAAGACATTGCAATCAAAAGACGTTATACTTACCTGGAGCTTTCTTCAGCCCCCTCTAGGCAGTGGGATCCATCAATCCCTGTCCGTTCCCCTCCTTCTCCCACTGTCTACACTAGTAGTCAGGGACTCCTGTGCACCTCCTTGGTCTTGCTACCGTGGCTGGGAGAATTCTGAGCCTGAGCAGTTAGTTAAGGCTTGTAACTGCGCAGGTGCAGAATGCGCCAAACAATGGGAGTGCAACCAAGGAGACATGCGGCCAGGGTCACGCATGCACAATTGTCCCTGACTTGCTCAGTAAGGGACTTTACTGGGACTGCCTCTGTTATTGACCTGAGGAACCAGGTATTGTAATGCCCATGAAACGCGTTGTCTAACTTTGTTTCTGTACAAAAAACTATTGAACGACTTTTGATACCTACTGGCTATAGTTTGCAGGAAAGGTAAGCCAACCACTGCCTCTCTTTTTAAACGGTTTTTATTTTTTTATATTTTTTTTTGGTGCCTTTGACCTTCAGTATTACTGTTTACACCTCTGTTATAAGGTTGTTTTTTAGTTTAGTGACACAAGTACACAGTAAGCACTAGGATGTACTTGTGGCTTGGCTGGTCCTCTTCCTCTGTAAGGGGTGACCATCAATGCAGGGCATCTTTTTGTTCTTTCCAGCAGATTATTTTGAGTCCTCAACAGACCTAAAAACTGCTTATTTTCAAGTCCTTCCAAGTATCTGGTGGATTAAATATGGGATGAAGAAGAATGACCTGATTTTTACTTATTGCATTTGCAAACTGGCTGCTCTGTTCCCAAAGAGGAGGAGAAGAATGTATGGGGTGTCTTGGACAGGGATTCATGGCCTCTTAGAAGCTGTGATTATAGCTTGGTTGTCTGTGTTGGAAACTGTTCTAAATCACCTTGCTTCGACACCATCAACTTCTTATAGTTGCGTCTCACAGACTGTGAGATAACTTGACTCTCAACACAGCAAGCAGGAGATAGACTTTCTCAGGCTTCTTCAATATTCACGTTATTTATTCAGGAAACAGAAATACAGATAGATACAGTTCATCATATCCTAGCCACGCCAATCTTCATGTTGCGTTACAAGCTTCTTGATTAAACTTCCTGCTGAAGTCAATCAGGTACCTTCTTTTCTAACCTACGTTACACTAGACTACCTATGTACAGCATACATTATATCAGATTACAGAAAGGAATGAACATACTTAGAGGTCCCAGTCAGCATTGAGAGCTAGTGTGAAAGTAAGAAGCAGAGTGAGCTCCCATAGCTCACTCGGGCTTTAATACCGACTAGGAAAGAGTTAAATCTGACATCATCTTCGCCATCCCCTAGATCAGACTATTGGTGGACCCACTCGTGGTGTCATCATACACACCTACTCGATTAATATTCAATGCGGCTTCTGACATACATACAAGAATGTGGATATTTATAAAACATGGCTGATGTTTATTGTTCTAGTGGCGTACATGCCCAGGTCAGGGAGACCTGTGGCCTTGTCCATAGAACAGCTTCTTGGTATGTTCTAGTTCTGACAGAACTGAAGATTTTCTCTCTAAGAGAAAATCCCCTTAAAGGGCAGGTCTACTCCTCAAGCCTTTTTGACTAACTCAGTCCAAACAATTGGGGCCTACTTAAATTATAACAGTCTGTTTAAGGAGTCATTTTCTCTTCCCCAATCCCCACCACTCCTACACCTACTGACAATATCTCTTCCTTTGGGTTTACCTGAAGAATGCAGACATGCAAAAAGGTGCTGGGAAATTTGGACACAGGGCAAAGCCAAAAATCAGCTCACCCTGCTCCTACAAAAGTCCTGGTGGTGTTAATTACTATTCCCCCTCCAGGTCGCCATGGACTCAGCGGGAAAGATGTAATTTGGCTGCCAGCTATTGTAAGTGGCCGAATTACACTGTTTTTAAAGTAATTTGGGCCCCGTCTTTTGTTGGCCATAGGCCGTAATTCACATTACAGCCTATGGCGGCGCATGGTGAACCCAAATTTACTGCGCCATTTGTGCCTGTCTCACTGAAAATACAAGCTCTTCTTTTAATATTGAAAGTGTTCGAAGGTTGTTTATACTAATTTGCATATTATTTCCCAAGAGCACAGCTTGTAAATTCAGTATTTCATTTGTGTTTTGGTGAAGCTAAAAGGAGAGTCTGAAAGATTGTAATCATATCTCGTTATCTTCTTTGAAGCTCTTTTGTAATTAAATTTAATTAAACTGCTTGGGGACAAGAGATGCTCCTCCTGAGCTCTTCAAAATCTCCAGTTCATCGCTGATTTTTAAGATAAAATGCATAAACATTAGGTCAAATAAGGCTACCAAAATATAACATACGCGCCATGGATATAAACCATTAAATGAGAAAAAATAATTTGTAGTCATAAACCGCACAGTATGTTAACTTTTACAGTGTACTGTTTTATGGGATGTTAAAACAAAAGACACACATTATGGAACATTAACATTTTTTATGGCATTATGCAATACCCAGGAATCAAAAGACTTGTGCACACAGGAGTTTTGTTTACAGTCTTTTAAGATGAAAAAAGGAAGGATGGGGAGGAGAGGTTGTGGAGTAAAAGCTTGTATAAAGAACATTTGTTTCTTATATAATGATGGGGTTTCTGTTCCCCTGCTCACTGGAAAGAAATAAAGAACAGAAAATTACATTTCCTTTTGTATCCTCCACTTTTAATGTAGCCTTTACTGATTTCATTCTCTTTGTGAGCTATGGCGATGATTTAGAATTTTACAGAGTAAGAGCAATATCACATGGAAGACTATGCTACTACAATGTGTTGCCATGCCGAACTAAAGTCCCAGGTGCAAATCTAGGCTCGGATACTAACTGTGTGGAGTTTGTATGTTCTCTGTGTTTCATGCAGTCAACATGGTTTCCTCTTTTAATTAAAAAATATACTTAGAGGTTATTTGGTTTCCCCCTCTAATTGACCTTCAAGTGAGTCCACACGTATAAAGAATGTTGCTCACAGGAATTGGGACTCGATCCCAATGTAATCAAGTGGAGCAATGGCGACATGGTGCTCGATGGAGTTGCTTGCAGCAGGAGGGAAAAGGAGGAGAACAATGTGCTCTGCTGAGATGACCCAGCACTCAGGATCTCTTTGCATTAAGGAGGTTGTAGCCATGCTAGATTCTTGGCAGAGATAACCCTGACCAGCCTTAGACAAGAACCTTTTAGGCTGTGTACATTGTTTAAAGTACCCCTGAACCGGGGACAAAACATCCCCAAAGCATTAGGTTCCCACCACCATGTTTGACAGTGGGGATGGTGTTCTTTGCGTTGAAGGCTTCTCTTTTTTTACGCCAAATAAAGGAAACATCGTTTGTAACCAAGCAATTCAATTTTTGTTTCAGATAACCATAACACAGAAGACCAGCAGTCTTCTTCTTTGTCCTGATGAGCATTTGCACAGGCCAAGCAAACTTTTGTGTGCCTTATCTGAAGAAGTGGCGTCCTCCTTGATCTGCATTGGTGGAACCCAGCAGTGTGCAGTGTCCGTTGGATTGTCTGGCTTGAGACATTGCCACCAGCAGAGCCCAGATTCACCAGGATGGCCTTGGTGGTGATCCTTAGATTCCTTTTCACCTTTCTCACTATCCTCCTGGCCAGCACAGGTGTAACTTTTGGCTTCTGACCACGTCCTCTGAGTTTTTCCACAGTAAGGAACATCTTGTATTTTTAATAATACATTGCACTGTAGCCACTGGAACTTGAAAACATTTAGAAATGGCCTTGTAGCCCTTTCCTGACTTGTGAGCAGCCACAATGTACAGCCACAGGTCCTCACTGAGCTCCTTTGTCTTAGCCATGACTGTCCACAAACCAAATGCAGAGAGCTTCTGTTTTTCATCTGTTGAATTGATTAAAACATCTGTTCCCAATTAATCAGGTTAATTAGGATGCTTTAAAACAGCTTGTACTATTTGGAATGGTATAGAACTTTGGATTTTCCCTCAGACTGTGACAGTTTGTGAAGGGTATGAATAATTTTGGACTGGAAACTTTTTGCTCAAATGTAAATAAAAGCAGAGAATTTTTTTTTTCACAATAATGTCTCTTGTACATCGTCTTATTATCTTTTGGGAGACACCTATGTCATTTTCCTTCAAAAAAATTACTTGCTGGTCGAATAAAAGTAACTTTTTCCAGGGGTATGAATAATTATGGGCAGCACTGTAGGAGAAAACTCAGGAGAAAAAGTGAATTGCATATGAGCCATGCTGTGTGCTGGAAGATATCTCCTCCTAGTCAACTGGAGGTCACCTGATATTCCTTCTACTAAACAATTTAAAAATCTACTGCTAGACTGTTTCCAGAATGTATAGGTGGTCGGGTACAGAGTCGTACACTGTTACACAAGGTTCACTGGGTGCTTATCCAAGGTAGTAAGCCAAACTACCGTTGCTCAGACACGATAAGTCTAAAGTAGATTAGCACACCATTCTGCATAAAGTTGCTTTTTATTCCATCAATTCATCAATACTTTAAATCACAAATTAACCTACTTTGGACTTATCACATAAGGGCCCTCATTTATAACTGAAGGAAAACTGATTTTCGAAGTAATGTTTTCCTATGACTCAATTCAGACTATACGCATTTCAACTGAAAGCTTTTTCACAATGCACTGCAGTGGAAAAAAGGCGTACCAACGTGTACTAACGCATACTATTGCATACTAACGCACACCAATGCATACCAATGCATTAAGTGTAAAAGGACCCTAAGGTGATGCAGAGAAACAGACTATAAGGGCCCTTTTAGACTTAATACGTTGGTACGCATTAGTGTGCATTAGTATGCGTTAGTACGCGTTGGTAAAGGTTTTTTTCCATAGCAGTGCATTGTGAAAAAGATTTCAGTTAAAACGCGTATAGTGTGAATTGTTCCATAGGAAAACATGGGCATTACTTTGAACAGGCCCGTTTTTAGGGCCGTGCGGCCCGTGCAGTCACCCTGGGCGCCGAAGGAGTTGTGGGCGCTGCAATGGAGGGGGAAGTCAGCCGTGGGGAGGGCAGCCTGACCTCTCCCTCCCTTCCTCTCCGCGGGCGCCCTCCATGCTCCCCCCTCCGAGTCTGACTGCAGGGAAGGGAAGAGCCGTCACCGTTGTGTAGGGAGGGGTAACTCACCTCCCTGGATCCAATCGCAGCCGGTCTCCTCTTCTGTCTTCTCTTCATACTAGCCGCTGATACACGCGCTGCTTCCGGCTACAGGGAGCAGCGTGTGTATCAGCAGCTATGAAGAGAAGACAGAAGAGGAGACTGGCTGCGATTGGATCCAGGGAGGTGAGTTGCCCCTCCCTACACAGCGGTGACAGCGCTTCCCTTCCCTGCAGTCAGACTCGGAGGGGGGGAGCACGGAGAGCGCCCGCGGCGAGGAAGGGAGGGAGAGATCGGGCTGCCCTCCCCGCGGCTCCCCCCTCCATACTGGGGGGCACCTACCTAATCTAACCTATACTGGGGGGCACCTACCTAATCTAACCACACTGGGGGGTTCCTACCTAATCTAACCACACTGGGGGAAACCTACCTAATCTAACCTATCCTGGGAGCACCTACCTACTCTAACCACACTGGGGGGGGGGCACCTACCTAATCTAACCTATACTGGGGGGCACCTACCTAATATAACCTATACTGGGTGGCACCTACCTAATCTAACCACACTGGGGGGGCACCTACCTAATGCAACCACACTGGGGGGGCACCTACCTAATCTAACCACACTGGGGGGCACCTACCTAATCTAACCTATACTGGGGGGCACCTACTTAATCTAACCACACTGGGGGGCACCTACCTAATCTAACCTATACTGGAGGACCCCTACCTATCTAACCTGTATTGGGGGCACCTACCTACCTAGCCTATACTAGTGGCAACTATACTGGCTACCTATATTGGAGGCACCTACCTAACTAACCTATAATGGGGGCACCTACCTATCTAACCTTGCTGGGGGCAACTATTCTGACTCCCTATATTAGAGGCACCCACCTAGCTAACATGTACTGGGGGCACCTACCTATCTAACCTATACTGGGGGCAACTATACCGGCTACCTATACTGGAGGCACCTACCTGGCTAACCTATACTGGGGGCAACTATACTGGGGCACCTATGCCTGGCTACCTATATTGGGGGGACCTATAGCTGGCTACCTGTACTGAGTGCAACTAGACCTGGCTAACCTATACTGCGGGCATGTATACCTGGCTCCGCGCGGGGGGGGGGGGGGGCGCAATTTTAACACCCTCGCCCTGGGTGCATTTTAGCCTAGAAACTGCCCTGACTTTGAAAATAAGTTTTATTTCGGTTGAGAGCAACTGATTAAGTGTAAAAGGTGCCTGAGATGATACAGAAAAAGAGAGAGACTAAGGGCCCTTTTACACTTAATCCGCTGCATTGGGCATGCGTTTGCTTTAGTACGCGTTTGTGCCTCTTTTTCCTGAAATGTAATGGAAAACCTATTAGTTACAATCCCCACACACTGGCATCCGCAAAAAAGACTACAGTACTCTTGCGGATGCCAGCACGTGGGGATTGTAACAAATAGGTTTTCTATTAAATTTTGGGGGAAAACACGCACAAATGCGTACTACCACGTAATAACGCAAATGCATGCCCAACACAGTGGATTAAGTGTAAAAGGGCCCTTAGGTGACACTGAGTGACAGAGAAAGATTAATATGACAAAGAAATTGACAAGATGACAGAGAGAGAAAGGTGACACAGGTAACACAGAGTAAGAGACACTGCGGTGACTTAGTGAGGGGAAACAGAGGAAAGTGAGTCCAAGGTGACTTAGAAAGGGAAATGTAATTATGTAATGTATTTATGATTTAAAAATTCTATTGCTTTTGTGTAATACAGGGGTGCCCACACTTTTTCGGCTCGCGAGCTACTTTAAAATTTGCCGAGTCCAGGAGATCTACCAACATTTAGGTAGCAGGTATACGTGTCTTCAGTATAGGTAGATAGGTATAGGGGCCTTCAGTATAGGTATCCAGGCATAGTATAGTTAGGTATAGGTGCTTTCAGTACAGATAGCTAGGTGTAGGGGCCTTCAGTATAGTTAGCCAGGTATAGTGTAGTTAGGTGTGGGTGGCTTCAGGATAGTTAGCCAGGTATAGTGTAGTTAGGTGTAGGAACCTTCAGTATAGTTAGCCAGGTATAGTGTAGAAAGGTATAGGGGCCTTCAGTATAGTTAGCCAGGTATAGTGTAGTTAGGTGTAGGGGCCTTCAGTATAGTTAGCCAGGTATAGTGTAGTTAGGTGTGGGTGCCTTCAGTATAGTTAGCCAGGTATAGTGTAGTTAGGTATGGGTGCCTTCAGTATAGCTAGCCAGGTATAGTGTAGTTAGGTGTAGGAGCCTTCAGTATAGGTAGCCAGGTATAGTGTAGTTACGTATGGGTGCCTTCAGTATAGTTAGCCAGGTATAGTGTAGTTAGGTGTTGTGCCTTCAGGATAGTTAGCCAGGTATAGTGTAGTTAGGTGTGGGTGGCTTCAGTATAGTTAGCCAGGTATAGTGTAGTTAGATGCGGGTGCCTTCAGTATAGTTAGCCAGGTATATTGTAGTTAGGTGTGGGTGCCTTCAGGATAGTTAGCCAGGTATAGTGTAGTTAGGTGTGGGTGGCTTCAGGATAGTTAGCCAGGTATAGTGTAGTTAGGTGTGGGTGGCTTCAGTATAGTTAGCCAGGTATAGTGTAGTTAGGTGTTGTGCCTTCAGGATAGTTAGCCAGGTATAGTGTAGTTAGGTGTGGGTGGCTTTAGTATAGTTAACCAGGTATAGTGTACTTAGGTGTGGTGCCTTCAGGATAGTTAGCCAGGTATAGTGTAGTTAGGTGTGGGTGGCTTCAGTATAGTTAGCCAGGTATAGTGTAGTTAGGTGTGGGTGGCTTCAGGATAGTTAGCCAGGTATAGTGTAGTTAGGTGTAGGAACCTTCAGTATAGTTAGCCAGGTATAGTGTAGAAAGGTATAGGGGCCTTCAGTATAGTTAGCCAGGTATAGTGTAGTTAGGTGTAGGGGCCTTCAGTATAGTTAGCCAGGTATAGTGTAGTTAGGTGTGGGTGCCTTCAGTATAGTTAGCCAGGTATAGTGTAGTTAGGTATGGGTGCCTTCAGTATAGCTAGCCAGGTATAGTGTAGTTAGGTGTAGGAGCCTTCAGTATAGGTAGCCAGGTATAGTGTAGTTACGTATGGGTGCCTTCAGTATAGTTAGCCAGGTATAGTGTAGTTAGGTGTTGTGCCTTCAGGATAGCTAGCCAGGTATAGTGTAGTTAGGTGTGGGTGGCTTCAGTATAGTTAGCCAGGTATAGTGTAGTTAGATGCGGGTGCCTTCAGTATAGTTAGCCAGGTATATTGTAGTTAGGTGTGGGTGCCTTCAGGATAGTTAGCCAGGTATAGTGTAGTTAGGTGTGGGTGGCTTCAGGATAGTTAGCCAGGTATAGTGTAGTTAGGTGTGGGTGGCTTCAGTATAGTTAGCCAGGTATAGTGTAGTTAGGTGTTGTGCCTTCAGGATAGTTAGCCAGGTATAGTGTAGTTAGGTGTGGGTGGCTTTAGTATAGTTAACCAGGTATAGTGTACTTAGGTGTGGTGCCTTCAGGATAGTTAGCCAGGTATAGTGTAGTTAGGTGTGGGTGGCTTCAGTATAGTTAGCCAGGTATAGTGTAGTTAGGTGTAGGTGCCACTCACCTCCCTCCAGTTCCAGCGGCGGTATCTGCGGCTCCTCCTGGTCTCCCCTCCTTCAGCCGCGCTGCGAGTGCAAATGGGCACTCTATGAAAGCTCCGGAGTCCGACTCCGGCGAGCGAAGGGAGTGGCGGGCAGCGTGCATTGACGCATTGTGCCCAGGCCCAGCGCCGCCCCCAGCTATGACGTCGCGGCGGCGGCCTCCTCTCCCGCTGTACCGCCCCTCTCCTCTCCGCCTCTTCTCATTGGCCAGCGGCTGGCAGCAGATTCTGACAGCTGCCGGCCGCAAAATTTTACATGACGCGGCCAAATAGGCGGTCGCGATCTACCGGTAGATCGCGATCGACCTATTGGGCATCCCTGGTGTAATCCATTCGTAATTTGGCGCAATTCAGTAGTTAAAAGCAAAGCTCCCATACATGTTTTTGTCACCAAAATTGCTACAGATGTTAATGGGCATAATAGGAACAAGACAAAAAAATATTTTTCATAAAGATCTTGTAGTTTCTGAGACTGTAACAATGCAAAGAAAGAATGTTTTTTTAAAAAAATTACAGTTTGAAAACCATTGTTCCTTTGAATTTTTAAAATTGATTTTCTTAAAAACAACAAGGTCTTTATGAATATTTTTGACTTGTAGGATGTATGGGGGCTTTTGCTATTAACTGCTAAAGTCAGCACAAAATTACGCATTCGAAAATACGGTTCCTGATTACAGTTACAAATGAATTTAATTATGATTTTTACAGAAATTTTGCATTACAATTTCGCATCATAATTGCAAATTACAATGAATAAATTATGATTTTGCAAAATTAACTATAAGAGACACTAAGTTGACAGGAAAAAAGACAAAGTTGACAAAGAGAGATTAATGACTCGTACGTATTGGTGAGCCACTGTTGAGTTGGGTGCCGGGAGAGCCGAATGACGGCTCTCCCTCTCCCGCAAAACTCCCCAGCGGCGTTAAATACTATTCCCCCTCAGAGCTGCTGCAACTTGGAGGGAAATGTAATTCGGGGTCTGTCAACCGGAGTCCCGAATTACCCATAAGTGCCCCGCACAGTATTATATTGCTGCTATGGGGTGCTTGGTTTTGGCGCTCGGCGGTGAAAACCCAAGTTAAGTGAGACAATAAGGTGATGCATAAAGAAAGAGCGAGATAGAGACTGAGGTGACCCAGCCCCAATGAGAAAAAAGACTAAGATCAGGGCCGGCACTACCATTAAGGCAAAGGAGGCAGCTGCCCCAGGGCCCCAGAGCTTGTAGGGGCCCCCAGTGGCTACAAGAGGAAAAATGTTTTTCAAAATCGGCCTTATAGTTTTTGAGAAAATCGATTTTAAAGTTTCAAAGGAAAAAAACAAATACACATTTAAAAACCTGCCAACTTTAATGGTTAATAGCAAATCCACCTTAAATGCTAGAAACCCTAAATTTACAGGATATGTTAAGGAGATCATTAGGAATAAAAGGAAAAAACAATTTTTCAAAAAGACCTTATAGTTTTTGAGAAAATCGATTTTAAAGTTTCGAAGGAAAAAAGTATACTTTTAAATGCGGTAAATGTCACTTTTAGTAGCAAACCTAACGGTAGTGTAATTTTACATGTATCAAACTAAAGCGCAATAAATTTCCTGACGGGGTTTCCAGGGGGTCTATACGCAGCCGCAGCGCTTTGGCCAGGGATCGCTATACAGCCGCAATATGGCTGTATGAAGATCCCTGGCATTTTTTCCTACTTTCCCAATTTTTTTTTTATGTTTAGAGCGTGAGAATTAAAAAAAAAAAAAAAAAATTATGTGGGGTCCCCCATCCTGAAACTTTTTAACCCCTTGTCCCCCATGCAGGCTGGGATAGCCAGAATGTGGAGCTCCGACCGATTGGGACTTCACACCCTGTTATACCAGCTGCAAAAAAGGTCCCCTAATGCCGATTTTTGTTCCGGGGTATATGTTGGGGGGGCCCCCCAGGTTTATTTTGCCCTGGGGCCCCATTGTTGCTTAAACCAGCCCTGACCAAGATGACACAGTAAGAGACAGTAAGGTAATGTAGAGAGAGAGTGAGAGACTAACCTGTTGATTAAGAGAGATTAATTCAGTGCAGAGAGATCAAGTCAAAGAGCTGCAATGAAAGTGAGGGGGACAATGAGAGAGGAAAGTGGGGAGAAGCAAGATGTGTGCAATGATGGTACTGTGGAAATCAGGGGGTTCTCATACATTCAACAAAGCTTTGAGTATTACAACATCATTCTTTCCTAAAGGCTCTAATTAAATAATGTGCCGCGTTACTCTCAGGGACATCACTGGTCTGAAGGTCCAACAGGAAAGGTGTAGGTGTTTATAGTAGCACATATGGGAGACATGCTGTCCAGCTCAGATTTTCCAAAAACTGTACATGTATGGAGAGCTACTATCTTTTAAGCCCCCATGGGGTTTATGAACTGTATGTTGTATTTGAGTGTACGTTGCCAAATCCATTTATATCCATAGGAAAGGGTACTATTGCTCAACTGTTCTTAGGGACAGTCAGTCCAGCATAATGTTGCTATGGGTCCATGTGATTTGCTGTGGAAGCTAGGAGGCATCACTGGGCTGCAAATGGATCTCAACGTTTTTGCCTTGATTATATTTTTATGGCAGAAGGACATGGGTACAAAGGTTGACAATTATATTTTGGTGCAGTACAATACTATTTTTTATCATTTATACTTTTGTTAAAGTAAGAAATTTGAGAAATACAGTCATACAGCCTTATGTCATCATGACTAATAACATAGCATCAGATATACAGTAGATATATCTGTGTGAATATAGTTTTAATATAAATGGTCAACATATATAACCTAACTCAAATCAAAGGACATCAAAACACATCAGGAAAATAGCCTACATGATGAAGGAAATCTAGCTGTATACCAGGGGTGTAACTACAAATCATAGGGCCCCCCTAGCAATAGTTTGATTAGGACACCCAAAGTTCACATCCTTCCCCTTGATTACCTTTGGTGGCCCTCACAGCCTGGGGGCCCATATTGCAAGGGTCATCAAGTATGGTCATCATAATCTTCGCACCCATAGCAAGTGTAGCCACTAAAACACCTGATCTGAAGAATGGACACCTTTATTGTATGAAGGGAAGGCTCATAGGTAGTAGCTGGTGCTCCCTCACAGCTTTGAGCTCCCCTGTGATTGTAGGCGTTTCTCCCCTGTAGTCAGGGCCGGGCCGAGGCATAGGCTGGAGAGGCTCCAGCCTCAGGGCGCAGTGTAGGAGGGGGCGCAGAATTCATTCAGCTGTCATTCCTAATTGTGTTTGAAGCAGAAAGAAATAAGAAAAGGGGACACATGGCAGTGACTGCAAGCCAGATAACTAGATATTAAGGTGTTGGGAAGGTTGTGGGCCCTGTGGCGCATCTTAGTCTAATAGCAATCAGTGTGTGATGGCTGGGGTGGGAGGGATGGAGGGACGCACTTTGGTGTCTCAGCCTTGGGTGCTGGAGGACCTTGTCCCGGCTCTGCCTGTAGTTACGCCCTTACAGTATACAAACCCACCCACCTTTGTACAACGCACTTTGAGAATGGGTTATTGTCGAAAATTTACAGTTTCTAGAATATTTGTTAAATCAGTGAGTGAGTTGTTGAAGACTAGAAATAGAACCGATGCAGAACAATATTAACTATAGTTACAAAAAAGTGATGTGACATTAAGAGTGCTGAATTAAGATATCACTTTTAATACATACGTTGGAATGAATGCACAAAATAGCTTGCAATCACTTATGATGTAAAGAACGATGAGTGTTTTCTGTTATACCGAAAACTCCTCTGCTCCTGAGTATGTCAAGCATGCTTTATGCACTTAGCTAACTGGGAGTCCAAACCTGAACCATACAGCAGCTAACCCCGATCAATCACCTTCGTTGTCAAGTCAAAATACAACACTAGATTTGTTTGACATGAGCCTTTTGAGGCATAAGCCACTGCGTTTTGACGTCTATAATTAATACAGCTTTCAATGTCCAAAATTTTCCAAAACATGTTTTCATCAATCCCCCCTGCTGAGTGAAGTACACAGGTCTATATGCAACAGATGCCTTCCATTGCCTAGTTTCAGATGATCTGTCATGCATACATTTTTTTTTGCCAGTTTTGCTTCCCCCCTATTTTCTGATATAGAAATAACCTGAATTTTATGTCCAACCTTGTCACTTCCTGATATTTGGCCTGTTATGTTTCACTTGCACATGAATGTTATACATCCATCATTCTTATAATTTGGATGTTAAGAAGGACAGGGTTCTCTCTCCTGTTGTTTGTTATAATAGCTGTTTGTTGTCTTAGACATTGGGTGTATTAGTTACTTACATTGTTTACCACACTTGTATTATATACCCATATCTGTATCTTATGTTAAGGTCTTTAAACATTCTCCCCCCCGGATTCTAAAATACAGTAGTCATATTTAAGAGTGGCCTAATATATGTAGTTGTTCATCTCATCAGTTCATTTTCAGTTCAGGATTGCTTTTCTGTTAATTGCAGAAGACCTGGTAGTGCACAGACAGCAAGCTTTTGGTAGCATTGGGAAAAACTGTTGCAAAAATGTGGGAAATGGTGTGATTAATGAAATAACAACCCTGACTTGGGTCTCTTTCACACAGGAGCATGGACAGAATAATAGTCCCTGCAACCCCCACAGTTGCTGCGGCGGGGGTGTACACTCTTGGTTCCATACAGAGTGTGGCAACAGTGTGGCATGATACATAAATGGCTTCCAGCAGAGTGACACTTCCTCCTCACTCTACTATTCAGCCGTACCATTCTGTCTATCTGCTTGCAGCTCTTGTCTCTGCATGTCACGTGACATTCAGGCATGAGAGCCGCATGCAGAGAGACAGAATGCCGCGGCTAAACAGAGAGATGGATGTGTTTTTCACCATGGTACAAAGTGCTAGCAAGTGCAAGTGCGAGGGTTTTCCATGCAGAAAGGCCTTAGCATGGCAAGCAGACTACATCCAAGATATCCTAAAGCATTATTTACGTAAAAAAGATACATGTATGAAAACTCAAATGTAAAGGAAAAAGCAAAATAAACCCCACACCACTCTATATCAGTGAAGAAATGTACAGTATATGTCACGGTCACTTCATTTGGTCTCTGCCGGGGTTGGCATATGTGCATGCGTGCGTTCTGGTGGGTACGCTGATGCTGGTTGTGTTATGTACATGTATTATTGCGCATGCCTATGAATGTGTTTGTGATGGCGTACAGGCTTGCGTGTCATGGTGTAGGTCTGTGCACATCATTGCATTCTGACGTACGCATGTGCGCATGATGCGTTATGCAGTTCGTGCTAAACGGCCTATTTAAGTCTGGATAGTGCCACTCTGAAGTGCTGTAGTATTCTATCACGTACCTTTGATAGAGGCGACCAATGTGCTGAGAACAGCAACCCCTGCGACTTATTAACTGGATGCCCTGGAATAAGTACAGGGGTAGCCACTAAACAAAGGGCAGGAGAACTAACAGGACCAATGGAGTGACACCTGATCGCGTGACCAAGGAGGAACTGAAGTGCTCCCACGGGCTGAATCGGGTGCTGCAGGGACTCAACTAACCGATGGACCTGGAGACAAGTGGAGATGATGCAGTAATCAGGTAAGTAGAAAGACAGACAAGAGTCGGCAATGGTTCTGGTCCGGGCAGGCAAGAGGTCGGTAATGGAACGGGTTCTCAGACAGGCCGGGTTCAGCAACAGAGTGGGTAGTAGTATAGAGCAGAAGTCAAAACTAGAGCGGGCAGTCAGACGGGACAGATCAGCATCAGGTATGAGGAAACAGGAATCAGGTAGACACTAGGTCAAGTCATAGGAGGCGCACACTCACACAGCTGCAATACTACAGCACTGGAGAGTGGGACTCTCCAGACTTAAATAGGCTGTTTGGCGCGAACTGTGTAACACGCCACATGCACATGCGTACGTCAGAACGCAATGACGCACATGGACCTACGCCATGATGTGCAAGCCTGTATGCCATCATGCACACATTCATACGGATGCGCAATAGAACATGTAAGTAACAGACGACCGTTACGCATAGTGACACGCAAACTTAACCAGCATCAGCGTACCCACCACAGCGCACGCATGCACCAACACCAGCCCCGTCACAGACCAGACGAAGTGTGCCAGGCCGCCTGCCGACATCCGTGTGTGCCAGTCACAATGTCCAGACAGGTAAGTGACCATAACAGTATATTATCCTCTTACCAGTGGCAGTATATCTGTGCCCCCTGAGACTTCATCTAAGATTCCACGGGAGTAGATACTTGTCTATTAGTTTCTACTTGTGCACTGCATGTGCGCCCCATCACCGGCCGTTAGAGCACTGATTGGTAAATGGGGACATGTGTTCTCAAAGCCAATCAAAGTGCCTGATTCATGAATGATCACTGCAGTAGCCAATAGCAGCGATCAATCGTTGAAAGCTTGTAAAAACATACAAACTTTCCCTTTCCTGTCAAAACTGAATGTTGGGATTCAACATTCGAAGTAAACAAAAGACAACTAGTGGATGCATTTAATAATCCATTACAAAAAAAAAATCGCCAATACCTGTAACAAAGCCCATTACCCCTTCTTCCCCACCCCCAAAATTACCCCCCCAAAAAGCCAAAGTGACAGAATTTAAAAGAGATGTATATAGAGCCTTGGGTGTCCATCCCCATCAGCGAGACATTGCTGGAACTGCAACATACACACTTTGGCTTTTAAATGGAATAGACATAAGTTTACTGAACAACATATTGAACACAATACCAACCATGGATCGGATAAGAAGGTTTTCTTTCAGCTTGACTCTGTTTGCAAATAGTCGTATTCTTAAAAGAAAATTTGGGTTACTGGGGCACAGATTCTTGTGTAAAATTGCCAGAGGGGCGCACTGTATTGTCATCTACCATTTGTCAAATGCTCCTTTTAGACATGTATTACTACAGAGTGAAAACAGAAAAAAATGGACTATCATGTGGAAGTATCATTGCCAGGAGCCTGTACATTACTTTCACTTTTCATCATTATTATGGAATGGAGGAGGGTGTAAAGCTGCTGAGTTTTCCTATCACTCAGTTTCACACAAACACTCTCTCACTTTGAAAGGTTAGCCGGAGGGTCAGAACACATCTGCTATAGTCTGAAGACAGCGGCCATGTTATGCTTTGACCAACCAGTGGACCAGGACAGTAGAGCAAGAGAAAACATGCCTGAGGCACAGGACTAAGTGAGCTGACTGCTCTCCTTCCATTACTGCTCAACAAAGATGTACATGATTTGGCATTTTCCTGATGGAATCTGAGGAATGTCAATTTATAACATCACTTCATTGAAAACAGCGGAAATAAAACACCCTGCAATGTTATTTAACATGTGTTACCTCTTCTGGCTGTTTCAGATAACAGGTCAAAATCTGCCAGCCAGCCACAGAAATTGAATCCATATTCTTTCTTGTGCCGCAGCGATCATGTGGGAAAAATATTCTGCTGGATGTATTTGGGAATAGAAAGCCTATAGCACAGGCACTCAAAATTAAAGACAGTACGTAAGCCAGGTGTAGGCTACACACTCTCATCTCAGCTCTCAGCGTTGGGATGCCATGATCCTGGGAAATATTCCTGGACTGATTTTCTTTAGTTTTTTTTACTTTTTAGAGGTTTTCTTTGTAAAACGATTCTCAAATTTAGAAAGTAATTTATTAGTAACATTATTTTACTATGCTGAAAAAAATACATAGTTTCAAGTTCAACCGAGGAAAAAAAATAATCACTGTCCTGAACTCCACACATATCCCTGTTGATCCAGAGGAAAATTAAAAAGCTGTGCAGGCTTGAGCCAATTTGCCTTAGGCTGGTTTCACACTACGAATTGGCGTTAGCATTGCATCGCTAAAAACATGCCTTCAGGGAACACCACATTAGTACATGGTGTTCCCTGTCTGGCATCCGTCCAAACAGGAAGTGACGCTTGTGGTCACTTCCTGTTTCGGGTATGCGGAAGTGCATGGAAGCATATTGGAAAAATACGCTTCCGTACATGCATGTGTGGATGTTGCAACACCAATGTGCTTAAAGAATCCTGCGTTGCCATAGACTAACATGACTTCCGGGCTGACGCAGATTCCGCAGGAGCCGCGCGGTATTGTAGGTATGCGCTGGCGTTAAAGGGGGCACTTCCGGCGCAGCGTACCGCAACGTAGAAAGTACAAACTTCCCCATAGACTTTCATTAGGCTGCGGTAGCAGTGCCTCAATTTGATGCACCATCTCAGTGTGAAAGGGCCCTCAAAAGGAAAAATTGCTTCCCATCTCCAGATGGCAGTCAGACAAATCCCTGGATAAACTGCCTGAAATGACTTAGTAGTTATTGTAATGGATCTCTTTCAGTGCAAGGAAAGCACCCAAGCCTGTTTACATGCAGGTATACAGTTTGCCACAACTTCTTCCAAAAGGCCACACACTCAACCAAACCAACTTATTGTCATCTGATTTTGATCTGTTGGATGACAATAAGGCGTGTTTACACATTGCAATGAGTGACTGATAACAGCCCGATCCCTCCGGCCAACCAACTCTCATGACTGTTGGGCTGATATCATGCAGTTGGCCACATGTGTACAACGACGTTTGGACGATATACTTGTTTTGAATGAAGCCATGTCATACAGTTCGTCATTTCGCTTGCACACGCAGTATGTTAATGAGTTGGTCGTTCGGTTGGTTGTTGGCTAGAAAATACAAGTTATGTAAATGGTTTGTCGTGAGGTAGTTCATGTCGAGTTGTTGGTTGTGCACTTTGTTGGATGTATGTACATACCTTAAAGAGAATCTGTATTGTTAAAATTGCAGAAAAGTAAACATACCAGTGCGTTAGGGGACATCTCCTATTACCCTCTGTCACAATTTCGCCGCTCCTCGCCGCATTAAAAGTGGTTAAAAACAGTTTTAAAAAGTTTGTTTATAAACAAACAAAATGGCCACCAAAACAGGAAGTAGGTTGATGTACAGTATGTCCACACATAGAAAATACATCCATACACAAGCAGGCTGTATACAGCCTTCCTTTTGAATCTCAAGAGATCATTTGTGTGTTTCTTTCCCCCTGTTCTCATGCACTGAAGTTTCAGGCTGCTCGTTTCTTCCTGCAAACAGCTTTGCCCTTGTCTGTAATTCTTCAGTATGTGAAAGCCCAATCAGCTCAGAGGACGATTTATCCAGCTTGTAAAAGATAAGAGAGAAGAGAGAAGCTGCTCTAATCTAAATAATACACAGGCAGTGTGCATAGAGGGGCCTGGAAGGGGGAGTTCATAGCAGAACCACAACACTGAAGAACTTGGCAGCCTTTCAAACACAGGCCGACAAGTCTGACAGGGGAAAGATACATTGATTTATTACAGAGACTGTAATAGTAGAAAGTGCTGCAGTAAGCTAGAACACATTAGAATAGCTTTTTGAACTTGTAGGATGATAAAAAACAGGATGCAATTTTTGTTACGGAGTATCTTTAAGGTAAGATATTCCATAGTTTGAATATATTTTTACTGCAAAGGACCCCTTTATAAATAGATGGCAAAAACTTTTTTCCTCCATATGCAGATCATGTCCTCTTGTCATTTGTACAAGTCTAAGGACAAATAGCTCATATGCCAAGTTTTGATATTGCCCTCTCTTGATGTATTTATGCATGCTAATCAGGTCACCTCTTTTTTCCAAGCTAAATAAGCCCAGTTTTTCCAGTCTTTCTTGGTAAATGAGACCTTCTATCCCTCTGATTTAGTTGCCCGTCTTTACCTGATACCTGAGTTATGCTATAAGTGCGGCCCATGGTACTCGAGCAGCATGACCGTTGCTATGGTAATGAGCATTACTAACCGTAACGCTTATTAGTAATGCATGTTACCCTAGCAATGGTTGCACTACTCGAGTACCGTGAGTTATGCTAATAGCGTAACTCACGGTATTTACTATCCGAAGTAAGGGTAATATTGCTGTGCACTGTCTGTGCATGCCAGTATTACTGCTATTTTGTGCATCAGGCCCTAAGCCCCTAAGCACAGTTGAGCAACAGCACCCTTCCTGGTGAATATGAGACAATACAGTGACATTCACATATTATATACTATGCGAGTGTACAAAACACCAGGAGGCAAACACACAGATAATAGATGTTCTGCGTAGACACAGAGCTTGCAGGAAACCTGTGTTAGACAGCATAGTCTCCTAAATGAATAATGGCATGTACCAACATATCTCTGGTAGGGACTTGTGAGCAATTATGGGTTCCCCCAGTGGTGTCAACATCTGGGAGGTCTGTCTGCGCCCCCCTCACCCCACCGCTGGTGTGTTTGCTCCCAGGACGCATGATTTGCACCAACAGGTAAATAATAATCGCAAATCTAGGCAATCTATCCTTTGTGAGGGCAGCATGGATGGTCCCCCCTGGACACCGGCCACATCCGGGGGTATACTGGCTATGTTCTCTCGCTCCCTTCCTTGAGGGGCAGTTGCAGCGCTCTCGGGCAATGGTTGCTTTGTGGGGGCGACTGCACTGCCCCCATTTCTTGGGGGTACAAGGAGTCCTACATGCTGCATCTCTGTTAAGATGCAATGTATTTTGTGTGGGCCAACTCCTGCAGGAATAGAAGGGAGGTAGCTTTAGATCCTGCATATTCTGGTGGGCGAATGCAATATGCAAACGCTTTGCCATTTTAATTAGTCAATAGACTTGAGGCAGCCATTATATGTGTCAGGTGATGACTGGTCAGAGCACACATCTCTTTCTCTTGTAGTACTAGTATCTTGTGAGCAATTATGTTGCGTCCTGTGGGGGAGTAACTTTATTCAGTGATAGGGTTCCGGAGGAGCACTGCAACACTCAGGAAAGCTTCCATGCACGCTTTGCATCTGTGAGTACCAACTGGTTTCCCCAATCTCCGTACAGCATACATACCCACCAAACCCACACTGAGTTGCTCTGCTTGATTTAAAGTGAACCTGAACCGAGTAAAATTATTTAAAATAAACACATAATGTAGCTGCAAATTAATATTACATACTTACCTCGCCGTCAGTTCTTCTCAGAAGCTCATCATTTTGTTCTTACAATGATTCCTTCCATTTCTTAGAAGATTTTGTCAGAACTTAAATATATCAATTGCTGTCAGTTATATATCAGTTGCTGTCAGTTATAACTGAAATGACAACTGATAAGCAAGGTAATTTCCATCCTTCCCTATGGCTCAAGTGGGCGATGTTACAGTTTAACAGTGTGCTGACCCGGAAGCTGTTATGGGGTAATAGCCATTTTTAAAGTTGAGGACAGAACATTCCATAGATCACAGTGGACAAACAGGATGCAGGAGAAGAGATAAAGATTGATAAGTAGACTACATGCGAGGTAAGTATGGTGTGTGTACATTTAGTTTCATTTTAATGTACAGTTCAGATTTGCTTTAATTACAAATGCCTGTGGTAACTGGACAGGATGAAGGAGGCAGTTTAGGAATAAAGGGGCATCCTCACCTGTTCCTAGGCATCATAGCAGTTGCCATGGCTTTTGCTTTGCCAATACTCTTCACATGGGTTAGTGTGGTTTATACTGCTAGCAGACATTGGTCTACCAATGTGTTTACATTTCTGATACTATCTATAATTTGAATAAAAACACAACAAACCCAATTCACTTAAACTGTAGGCGTACAGTACATATTTTCCTATCTGCCCACAAGAGATCATTTTTCTGCTGAATATATGAATACAGGAAGTATCATACTAAAGAGATCAACATGGTGGTATTTTGGTTTCCTTAAAGAGGAACTATCAATATAGATGTCGCAAACCTCCAATTTTCTGTTCGCGAACGTCCGCAAAAGGTTCGCGAACCGGCAAACTTTGCGAACCCTCATAGACTTCAATGAGCAGACAAACTTCCAAAACTACAAACACTGTTTCTGGCCACAAAAGTGATGGAAAAGATGTTTCAAGGGGTCTAACACCTGAAAGGGGGCATGGCGGAGTGGGATACATGCCAAAAGTCCCCGGGAAAATTATGGATTTGACGCACAGCAGGGTTATAATCCCTAAAAGGCAGAAATCACATTGCATTCCTAAATTGGAGGCCTAAAGTGTTTGAAAACATTTGGCGTGTGTATACATGTATACAGGTAGTGTAAGTAGTGTACTGCTTCACATTGACAGACCAAATTCACTGTGTAACGCATCACAAACAGATGGCCGTGCTGGTGCGCACGTTGGCGAGAGTGCAGGCGATGGCGGCTTTCCAGCCCATATGGTCGGTCTGAGGTAGCTCAATGACAGAACAACAGTGACTGTCCAGCTGATCGAATTTGGTCTGTCCACAATGAAGCAATGAACTTATTTTCTTGGTTGTGCCCCCCAACACACTCATTTAGCCAGTCATTGCTTCATTGTGATACGCAAGCCCCTTCACCGTGGCAAGGTAACGATCACAAAGGGGAATTGACACATGTACATGCCTTTTGTTTTGTTGTTGCAGCCGCAGTGCAGCCAGAAAAATTAGGCAGGCATGTACACGCACCAGAAAAATTAGTATAGTGGCCGCTGCTAGCAGTTGATGGCACGTGCCTTCTTCTGAACACTGTACTTTGGTCCAGGGCCGCACGAAATTACGACAGCACGACCTCGAACAGACCTGCCGGGTGGCCTGCCTCTGGCTCGGCCTCTGCCTGTTGTTTTGTCCATATTGGGGGGGATGAAGTGAAAGGTATGCACTGATTTGACTAATACAATGTGCAGTCACACAGGTGCAGTGAAAGGTACTGACTGCTGGTATAATACAATGTGCAGTCACACAGTTGCAGTGAAAGGTATACACTGACTGCTGTATAATGGTGAGATGAATACACTTGAAATCCTATAACAAGAATCTGTTATGAAGGGCAAGTCTGCCATCCATTCAAGTGAAAGGTATGCACTGACTGGTATAATGCAATGTGCAGTCACACAGATGCAGTGAAAGGTTTGCAGTGACTGCTGGTATAACAATGTGCAGTCACACAGGTGCAATGAAAAGGTTGCAGTGACTGCTGGTATAACAATGTGCAGTGAAAATGGATGCACTGACTGCTGGTATATAAAACAGCATGCAGTCACACAGATGCAGTGAAAGGTATGCAGTGACTGCTGGTATAACAATGTGCGGTCACACAGGTGCAGTGAAAAGGTTGCAGTGACTGCTGGTATACCAATGTGCGGTCACACAGATGCAGTGAAAATGGTTGCACTGACTGCTGGTATATAAAACAGTGTGCAGTCACACAGATGCAGTGAAAGGTATGCACTGACTGCTGGTATAACAATGTGAGGTCACACAGGTGCAGTGAAAAGGTTGCAGGGACTGCTGGTATAACAATGTGTGGTCACACAGATGCAGTGAAAGGTATGCATGGACTGGTATATAAAACAGGGTGCAGTCACACAGGTGCAGTGAATGGTATGCAGTGATTGGTATTATAATACAATGTGCAGCAGTCACACTAGGCACTGAATGTGCTGGGCCTGGCACAGTATAGCAATTAGCAAGGGCCAGCTGCAACAGACAGATGTCAGTGTGAGTGGCTGCGTGGGCGCAGGACGTCTGCGGGTATGATCTCTAGCTATGCCACTGTCCCACTGTTTCTTAAGTGTTTGTTATCCCCCCAGCCAGTGGTATAACAACAATAGAACCTGCGGTCCCTGGGCGGGTTAGATGTTAGTGAAATATCTGTAAAAATCTAAATCGGAATTAGCCACTGCCAATAGTAGAATATTGAGAACATACTCCATGCAGATAGTGCCCTGGCTGGGATTCGAAGCCATCGCTGCAAGGAGAGAGCGCTAACCACTATACCACCATGCTGCCCATGTTTTAAATGTATGCCTTTTGGGGGTATGCCAACTGAAAATAATACATTAATCAGCCTGTGTTATATTTTAAATGACTCTTTTAATATACCGTATCTTTCGGAATATAAGACGCACTTTTTCTTCCCCAAAAATGAGGGGGAAAAGTGGGTGCGTCTTATATTCCAAAGATGCGGTAAATGTGGCTCTGGAATATACTTACCGGCTCCTGTTGCCGCGATCCTCTCCTCTTCGTCTGGCGCTCTTCATCCCAGGACGTCTTGTCATTCATTGTGAACGTCTTCAGAGCCCCAGCTGCCCGCGCGCCTCTTCACTGCAGTCTTCGTATAGACTGCAGCCTTTCGATATACATGTGCTGCCGCCGCCATCCTTCCTAGTTACGGCGTCCTCCCCCGATGTCCTCCCTAGTTACAGCGTCCTCCCCGACGTCCTCCCTAGTTACAGCATCCTCCCCTGACGTCCTTCCTAGTTACAGTGCCTCTGACGTCACGCGCACATGTGCGTCGCAGATCAACCAGCAGAGGGCACTGTAACTAGGGAGGACGTCGGGGAAGGACGCTGTAACTATCGAGGACGTCGGGGAAGGACGCTGTAACTAGGGAGGACGTCGGGTGAGGACGCCGTAACTAGGAAAGATGGCGGCGGCAGCACATGTATATCGCAAGGCTGCAGTCTATGCTAAGACTGCGGCGAAGAGGACCGCGGGCAGCTGGGGCTCTGAAGACGTTCACAATACATGACAAGACGTCCTGGGATGAAGAGAGGAGACTGCAGCTGAAGAGGAGTGCCGCAGCTTGGACCCTGAAGACCTGCATCCTGAATGACGGGCGCCCTCTGATGAAGAAAGCCAGATGGGGGAGGAGAGGATCGTGGCGACAGGATCAGGTGAGATGTTTCATCAGGGTTTAGCTAGTGTAGTGTATTTGGTGGTGGCAGAAGGGGTTGGTTAGTGTAGTGTAGTGTAGTGTAGTGTAGTAGGTGGTTACAGCAGCAGGGGTTAGTTAGTGAAGTGTAGTGTAGTGGGGGCAGCAGGGGTAAGTGAAGTGTGGTGTGGTATAGATGGGCAGTGTAGCTTAGGCCAGTGTGGTGTAGATGGGCAGTGTAGTTTAGGGAGAAAGGGTCCATAAGACGCCCCCTGCACCATAGACGCACCTAGGATTAGTTTTTTTTTTTTCTTTGATTTTTGCCCCCTAAACCTAGGTGCGTCTTATATGCCGGAGCGTCTTATATTCCGAAAAATACGGTATTTGTAGCATACTGTTGCTACTCTACTCTGCTTTTTTAATAATTGCATAACTTAATGTGTGGTCGGGTGCACTTGAAATAAGAAACATTGTTAAACCTGAAAGAAAATCCTGGAATTTATCATTATCAATTTACAAGTTTTATAGATAGGCCACTTAGTTATTTTTGTAAAAAAAATAAATAAATAAATAAAAACTAGTAATTTGTTAGCTATGTGCATATCAATATCCAGACACCATTCTCCTGGAATTGCTTATCCAATTTCGTTCCTCTGCGCTGGTTTAATGAAACGTGAAGATGCGGTTTTGGAGTACGACAGAAATATTTTGGCTTCGTTTTCTTCATTTTCCAGAGCATTTTTCTCACGGACTACTTTCTGGCTGCGAAGTGCATGTTGTACAAAGCCAGAGGTACTGGATTCTGAGCAGGATACCATTGCCTGCGCCAGCCTTGATTTCCTACATTGTCTCCATTCACAGGCCAACACAGGCCATGAAAATCAACATTCTTCATCACAGAGGCAGAACAATGAGTTGGCATTGTGGGTATCGCGCTAAATAGTCCAGCTAAGTAAAAGTAAAACATTGGATAGAATGTGGTGCTTTGTCTCACCAAAATGCAGAACAATAATCTTTATAGCTTTAACTATGAAATAATATTAACAGTGTCTGTTGAGGTTTTAAGAAACTTCCATCATTGTGCTTCAGTATTGACAGTTAGCCAATAGTTAGATTTATCTAGCACTATGCCCTGTTTAACCTCCATTACCAAACCATATCCCTGAACATACAATTACTTCCTCTATTACCTAGCTATACTACCTTCATGGAAAAATAGTCCCCTTTCCTTCACAACCTAGTTCTACCTCCTAATTTGTTGCCCTCAGGCTCCTATTTCCTCTCAATTTAAAAACTATTTGACTCTGTATAACCAAGTCATTAGGTACAGTGACCAGATTTTTGTAGGCTCAACCTGGGACAGGGCGCAGGGGGGGAGGGCGGCGAAAAATGGGGTGCCACGCCGTTAAATTTGGTGGCTGCGCGCCGCACCAAAAAATAGGCGTGGCCATGACATTCTATGGCCGGAGCTAATGTAATGATGTAACAGCGAGGCATAAGAAAGCAGTGTTTACGCTGTGATGTGGTCAAACGAGGATTCACATCATGGGTGTGCAGAAACTGTGTGATGCTATTTAATAGTATACCTTTACCCCAAAGCAGCAAACACAGCCAACTATGACCATTAAATAATAAATGCAGCAACAGTTACCCCAGACACCACAAAATAAACGCAATGGGCAACATGTCAGCACAAAATAAACGTATTGCGGGCAACATGTCAGCACAAAATAAACCTATTGCGGGCAACATTTCAGCACAAAATAAACGCATTGCGGGCAACATTTCAGCACAAAATAAACGCATTGCGGGCAACATGTCAGCACAAAATAAACGCATTGCGGGCAACATGTCAGCACAAAATAAACGCCTTGCGGGCAACATTTTAGCACAAAATAAACGCATTGCGGGCAACATATCAGCACAAAATAAACGCATTGCGGGCAACATGTCAGCACAAAATAAACGCAATGGGGGCAAACATGTCAGTACAAAATAAACGCAATGGGGGCAAACATGTCAGCACAAAATAAACGCATTGGGGGCAACATGTCAGCACAAAATAAACGCATTGCGGGCAACATGTCAGGACAAAATAAACGCATTGCGGGCAACGTGTAGGCACAAAATAAACGCAATGGGGGCAAACATGTCAGTACAAAATAAACGCAATGGGGGCAAACATGTCAGTACAAAATAAACGCAATGGGGGCAAACATGTCAGCACAAAATAAATGCATTGCGGGCAACATTTCAGCACAAAATAAACGCATTGCGAGCAACATTTCAGTACAAAATAAACGCAACGGGGGCAAACATGTCAGCACAAAATAAACGCATTGCGGGCAACATTTCAGCACAAAATAAACGCAATGGGGGCAAACATGTCAGTACAAAATAAACGCAATGGGGCAAACATGTCATGCACAAAATAAACGCATTGCGGGCAACATTTCAGCACAAAATAAACGCATTGCGGGCAACATATCAGTACAAAATAAACGCAATGGGGCAAACATGTCAGCACAAAATGAAAGCAATGTGGGCACATTTCACCTGGAAAAAAAAGCATTTACTCACCTGACACAAGTCCCCTCACACAGCCGGCCTCTGGTGTGTGTGCAGCTCCCCCCGGACGATCCTCCTTCAATCTCCCGCTCTCACAGGCAGAGCAGGGCTATGGCAAGATGGCGTCCGGAGGCGGAGCCCTGTACTGGAGACACAAATAGTCTCCAGTACAGGGCTCCGCCTCCGGACGCCATCTTCCCGTAGCCCTGCTCTGCCTGTGCCTGTGCCAGAGGACAATGCAGGCTGCTGGAGCAGGGCTGCGGGCAGAGCCGGATTAAGGCTAAATGGGGCCCTAAGCAAAGTAACTGATTTGGGCCCCCCATCATGTCGTAATAGAATCAGAAGATGCAGCTGCACAGCAACATGCCGCACACATCGGGGCAGCTGAGCTACTGGTTGCTATGGGCAACAGCCTGCTTTCCCTTGCGGGTGCACAATGCAGGGAATAGCAGCGGCAAAATGCAGAGTGAGAGATTAATGGCTGGGACATTTGCATTCAGGGGCTGGGGCACCCCTGTGAAGAGGGCGCCAGATATCACAGCAGCAGCACTTTCTCCCTGCATCTCCAGCCTGGCAATAGCAGAAAGCTCTGGACATCACCAAACCGGAAGCCATTCTCCATACAGAATTACATAACCACCCCCACCACCGAACAACTGATTTCCTCCCAAACTAGACAGCCACCATGCAGCCTCCATCCCAGTGAATACGATAGTCCAGCAGAGAAGGCAGCCGCAGCGGGGGAGAATGACAGCACCAGATGACTCACATTCACCTATTGCGATCCAAGCAATAGAGGTCCCGTCATCCGGAGCCCACCTGTCTCCTCTAGAGTGCTGCCGCTCTGTTACTACTACTATTACTTTTTCCTACTTCCTGTCTGATCTGAGAATCAGGAAGTTCAGAGCGAGCGGCTGCTCTGTAGAAGAGACAGATGGGTTTCAGATGACGGGATCTCTATCGCTTGGATCATGGATAGGTGAGTGAGCGTTTGCCATCTGCTGCTATCATTCTTGCTGCAGCTGTGGTTCTCTGTGGGAAGGGAGGGCAGAGTGGGCAGCGGCAGAGTGCACAGTAGCAGGAGGGGGACCTAGGAGGAAAGCCTGGCTCTGAAGACAATCAGCAGCACATGGCATCATTTGACAAGACAAGACAAATAACATTTATATCGCACTTTTCTCCTGGCGTACTCAAAGCGCCAGAGCTGCAGCCACTAGGACGCGCCCTATAGGCAGTAGCAGTGTTAGAGAGACTTGCCTAAGGTCTCCTACTGAATAGGTGCTGTCTAACTGAACAGGCAGAGCCGAGATTCGAACCCTGGTCTCCTGTGCCAGAGGCAGAGCCCTTAAAGGGACTCTGAGCAGTGCCTGTGGGTATGCCTTTAAGCATACCCACAACTAATTCATTACATCCTCACACCTACCACTATGATGTTTGTAATTATATTGCCCTGGGTTCCTTATATTTCATTGCATTGTGCTGAATGGAGCTGCCGACTTTGGAGAAAAGTCGTCCTGTGGCCACGATTTCGATCGCAAAAATAGCAAAAACCTCAAAGGCATAGGGCGGCCGTTTATATATCATTAAAAAGAGGAGAAAGAGAGCTTTAAAATGATATGCATCTTTCCATAGTTACTGCACTGCTCAGAGTCCCTTTAACCATTATACCATCCAGCCACCGCTGACAGGATGGCGAGGGCTGGTTTATGTGCTGATGGGGCCCCTTTGACTCTGAATGGGGCCCCAAGCGACTGCTTTTGTTGCCTGGTCGGTAATCCGGCCCTGGCTGCGGGGCATGAACTAGCGCAGCATCTATGAGACGCTGCGGCTAGTTCATTCAGTACGGTGGCCAGAGTCCCGAGGCCGGGACGTCTCGCTGCTAAAAGCGGGATATTTCCCGGGACCTCATGCAGCCCGGGACAGCGCCCCCCGAAGGCGGGACGCGTCCTGGTAAAGTGGGACGTGTGGTCACCGTACATTAGGTTAAAGGGTACCTGAGCTAGCTGAACAAAAAAAATTATACATACCTGGGGCTTCAGCCCCCTTAAGGCTAATTGGTCCCGGCCTTGGCGTCCTCCTCTGCCGCCTGGGACCGCCGCAATTCAGACTGGTATCTCGGCCAGTCGGCGCAATCCAGCCACTCATGCTCACCCGTCGCATCTGGGAGCGTTCTGCGCCAGTGCAGTAGTATGTAGTAGCTACATCCCTGCGAGAGGATATGGGGAAATGCAGTGACATAGTTACTCATCTCGGGGGAGGGGAAGTGGTTAAAATACAGACTGTAGTTTGCAAACTGCAGATATTAGAGAATGATGCAATGTTATAAAAAAGCTATATAACTTAAAATAAAACTATGAAACTCTTTTAATTTTTTATCTATGCAAAAGAGCCGCTCTGAGCTCTCTGACTCAACTTGGGTCTTTGATTTCTAGAACACTTATACATCAAAGAAACAGTCTGAGACAGATTTAAGGTGGCCATACACGGTACCATTTTTTAATTAGATAATTTAGTTCGATTATTCCGTTAGATCGAATATAAAGATTTTTCCAGCATGTCAAATCTGATTTTTCGCGAAAAAACGGCATAATCGTTCGAATTTCTTGATCGAAAAAAAAAAATATTTTCAACTTTCATTCAATTCGATCATTTAGATCGAATAAACGGGAAAATCGAACCTTTTTATTGTACCGTGTATGGCCACCATTAGATACGATTTTTTTCCTGCAGGGAAGTTGAAAGGGTCATTAGCTCTGCTTGTTTTATAGTTTAGAAATACAGTGGCTTGTAATTGCAAATATGACAGAATTATGCAATGTTATGAAAAAGCTATATATTTAAAATTAAAATATGAGACTCATATCTGTGCTACTAATGTTCTATTAAGTATCAGTACTAGACATACAAATCATTACCTCATAAGTTTTTTTTTCACTTCAGTGTCACTTTAATGCAAATTAAAAGAGTATCACATATAGTACTCAACTTTTTTGATTCAGTAACCTGGCTACACCTGTCTAGCTTCCTTTGGAATGCTATTTCATTGAGAAACCATCAGTTCGCTCAGTTCACAGTTGATATCTATTAATGTTCAGCTGCTTTGAACAGCAAATGATAAGCCAATAAGCAGTTTTCAAATATGGTACCTGGTCGCCTCCCCAATTAAGTATCTTTATTCACACCCTCCACCTCATACTGTTCATTTCTGGTACTGTACACCTGCCACACGCCTTGATATAGGAAGACCCTGAGAGGCTCCTGAAACAATTTGTTGGAATTCATGTGGACTTTGGCACAATAAAAAGTGTGCTATGTTTGAAAAATCTGGTTCCTGACAAGCTGTGTTCCTAGGAGATCTGGAAAACATTCAGGTCTATATTATTTTTTTTCACTGGATTAGAATTACAATTACCAAGCAGGAGGAGAGATCTGGCAAAAGAACATAAATTCATATTTCTCTTAATGGCCCATTATGGGCATGATTCACAAAGCTTTTTCACCTGTTTTCCTCTGTTTTCACCTTATCTACAGGGCCGGCCCGCTCATGAGGCGGGGTGAAACTTTTGCCTCAGGCGGCACATTTCTAGGGGCGGCTTCCGCCCGTCGGTGGGTGCGGGGAGTCGGCCACCGAGCTGGAGGGGTAGCGGGCAGGACGGGGGTATTGGGCCTAGCGGCGGGGAGGGGGGTCGGACCCCCCCCTCCCTCGCCTGGGTCCCCCGTCCTCCACTCCCCTCCAGCCTTAAATAGATCAGAAGCGCTACTCGTAAGAGGCAGTGGGCGGGGAGGACTCACCTCTTCCTCGATCCAGCGTGCGCTCCACTGACGTCACTTCCTGCAACACCGCCCACTGTATTGTAAGTGGACGGCGTTGCAGGAAGTGACGTCAGTGGAGCGCACGCTGGATCGAGCGAGGAAGAGGTGAGTCCTCCCCGCCCACTGCCTCTTACGAGTAGCGCTTCTGATCTATCAGACCCTGCATCCCCGCAACCACCGAATAATTTTTTCAAAATCTGCCTCAGGCGGCAAAAAGTCTAGGGCCGGCCCTGCTTATCTATGTTACATTTTTAAGCTTCCAAAGAGTAAAAATACAATATAATTATGGTAATAAAAGTAATATTGAAATTAAGTTAATTAGGAACAACTTACTTTGAGTGATTACTTTGATAGCAAATGTGCAGAAAGGTTATTTTTATCAATGAAGTGATAAATAAGTAATTAATGAGAAGTTTTGTGAATTGAGCCCAATCAACATTTTCTCCAGAGTTTTCTAATAGAAGAAGTTTTTACACCTTATCAATAAAATGTATTTTAAATAGGAATAATCAGAATTCAGCATCTGCTGGAATTCCAATCTAATTCAAATCTCACAGATTCTGAGTTTGCATTGTGAAAACACACAACTGTTATTTATTGCAAATATATTTTCATATTACTCAAAAGGTTAAATATGGATTGCGCCAATTTGCAGAAATATGTAGCGTGAATTTGTAAAAATATGTACACAATTTTGCTTTGAATTTTCACATCTTCGCTTAAATTTTTCACATTCATGTCCCTCAAGCATGCTTGGGAGACATTTTTTGCTCTTTATACAAAAATTAGAGCAAAAAAATGACTACTAAGCATGTTCAAGGCACATAGATACGCAAACTCTACACCAAATTATTTTGGAATTTACATTTCAATTTTCATCTCGATTTGTGAAATTCCAGCGTGAAAGTTCTGAATGTCTGCGAAATCTCTATACTCATCCCTAGTGTTGAATTCCCTGAAAGCAATAAAATAAAGTAAGCTATTACCTGTTTAACTACCTTTTACTACTTCTTTTTCCATGTCTAGGTCCTAAAAAGTTATTTTGTAGATAAAATTAAAAATAAGCCCCTGGGAGAAAATTCAGGAGAAATGTTAACTGAATAAGGACCAATGGGGTATATTCACTAAACTACGGTGCCATTTTGTTATCAAGTCGGGCCCTTTTTTCACGGCGCCCTTTCTTCATGCACGCATAGTTTTACTAACATGGGGCTTCAGCCCCTACAAGTCCCTTGCCACAGCTCCGGTTCTCTCTGGGTTCCCGCTGCCAGCCTCTAAGGATCACCAAACCCAGATGGGTCATCGTCTTTTTACGTGTAAATCCAGGTGTGGACTGGTTGACTCCCTGGTGCATAAATATTAAGCAGGTCAAGCAGCTGGGCTAGCCTTTTTGTCTGAACTTCCATATTCCTCTCAAGTTAGATTTCCTTTAAAGTTAAAGGATACCTGAACTTCAGCTGACTGAGCAGGATGTAGAATTTGGTGTATTTATTTCCTTTTAAATATTACCAGTTGCCTGGCAGTCGTGCTGATCTCTTAGGATGCAGTCGTTCCTGAACCAAACTTCAGTCAGAAACTTCTGATCTGCATTTTTGTTCAGGGTCTATGGCTAAATGTATTAGAGGCAGATGATTAGCAGGACAGCCCAGAACTGGTATTGATTAAGAGGAAATAAATGTGGCAGCCCCCATATTCCTCTGACTGCAGGTGTTCTTTAAAGTGACACAGAGATGAAGAAAGCTGCCGTTTTTTACTTACTCAGGGCTTCCTCCAGCCCCATAAGCATGGCAGCAGTAGATTGGCAGGCTATAGCATTGCACTGCATCAAACAGATTACGGTTTGATCAATTTTCAATAGATTCCCTGCTGGAATCTATTTGTGTAACGTGTGATAAGAATCCCTATAGAAAGATTCAGGCCGGTTTCATACTTCTAACCGGTGTTGTTGCATGCATCACAACGCAACTCTAAAAATAGCCTTCAGGGATTACTGCTGCAATGCACAGCAATCTCCCTTCTGGCTGCAAACCAAGCAGGAAGTGAGGCTGTCTAGTTCTCACTTCCTGTGGCCAAAATTAGAATTGTGCAGAGGTGTATTGAAAAAATACGCTTCCGCGCATGCGCTCTGCAATGCGTATGCCGAAAATTTTTAAAAAGCTGCGTCGCCATAGATTAACATGACTCTCGGTCACCACACATCACCACGTAGTCTGACCCCTACACCAGGTATGAAATGCCCCATAGACAAAACAGTGTAACGGCCAGTGTGAAAGTGGCTTCAATCTTTTGGCCCAAAAAAGTTTGTTGTGCAAAGATGGTGTCTCGTGCGCTAAATACCTCCTCCTCCTACTCAGAAATCACTGTGTTTCACAATTTTTAGGGAACTTCTGCATGTTACGACATCATTATCGAGCACTTTCGATTTCTCACCTAACTATACCCACATTCAGTAAAATATTGATATATCCCCCCCCCCCCCCCCCAAAAAAAAATAAATAAATTACTGCAAATGGTAATTAACCACTAGGAAAAAAATTACCTATTAACCACTTGAGGACCTAGGGCTTTCTACCCCTTAAGGACCGGCCACTTTTTTTCCATTCAGACCACTGCAGCTTTCACGGTTTATTGCTCGCTCATACAACCTACCACCTAAATGAATTTTGGCTCCTTTTCTTGTCACTAATAAAGCTTTCTTTTGGTGCGATTTGATTGCTCCTGCGATTTTTACTTTTTATTATATTCAGCAAAAAAGACATGAATTTTGGCAAAAAAATGATTTTTTTAACTTTCTGTGCTGACAGTTTTCAAATAAAGTAAAATTTCTGTATACATGCAGCGCGAAAAATGTGGACAAACATGTTTTTGATAAAAAAAAACCCATTCAGCGTATATTTATTGGTTTGGGTAAAAGTTATAGCGTTTACAAACTATGGTGCCAAAAGTGAATTTTCCCATTTTCAAGCATCTATGACTTTTCTGACCCCCTGTCATGTTTCATGAGGGGCTAGAATTCCAGGATAGTATAAATACCCCCCAAATGACCCCATTTTGGAAAGAAGACATCCCAAAGTATTCACTGAGCGGCATAGTGAGTTCATAGAAGATATTATTTTTTGTCACAAGTAAGCGGAAAATGACACTTTGTGACAAAAAAAAAAAAAAAAAAAAGTTTCCATTTCTTCTAACTTGCGACAAAAAAAAATGAAATCTGCCACGGACTCACCATGCCCCTCTCTGAATACCTTGAAGGGTCTACTTTCCAAAATGGGGTCATTTGTGGGGTGTGTTTACTGTCCTGACATTTTGGGGGGTGCTAAATTGTAAGCACCCCTGTAAAGCCTAAAGGTGCTCATTGGACTTTGGGCCCCTTAGCGCAGTTAGGCTGCAAAAAAGTGCCACACATGTGGTATTGCCGTACTCAGGAGAAGTAGTATAATGTGTTTTGGGGTGTATTTTTACACATACCCATGCTGGGTGGGAGAAATATCTCTGTAAATGACAATGTTTTGATTTTTTTTACACACAATTGTCCATTTACAGAGTTATTTCTCCCACCCAGCATGGGTATGTGTAAAAATACACCCCAAAACACATTATACTACTTCTCCCGAGTACGGCGGTACCACATGTGTGGCACTTTTTTGCACCCCAAGTACGCTAAGGGGCCCAAAGTCCAATGAGTACCTTTAGGATTTCACAGGTCATTTTGCGGAATTTGATTTCCAGACTACTCCTCACGGTTTAGGGCCCCTAAAATGCCAGGGCAGTATAGGAACCCCACAAATGACCCCATTTTAGAAAGAAGACACCCCAAGGTATTCCGTTAGGAGTATGGTGAGTTCATAGAAGATTTTATTTTTTGTCACAAGTTAGTGGAAAATGACACTTTGTGAAAAAAACATTAAAAATCTATTTTCCGCTAACTTTCGACAAAAAATAAAATCTTCTATGAACTCACCATACTCCTAACGGAATACCTTGGGGTGTCTTCTTTCTAAAATGGGGTCATTTGTGGGGTTCCTATACTGCCCTGGCATTTTAGGGGCCCTAAGCCGTGAGGAGGAGTCTGGAAATCAAATTCCGCAAAATGACCTGTGAAATCCTAAAGGTGCTCATTGGACTTTGGGCCCTTTAGCGCAGTTAGGGTGCAAAAAAGTGCCACACATGTGGTATCGCCGTACTCGGGAGAAGTAGTACAATGTGTTTTGGGGTGTATTTTTACACATACCCATGCTGGGTGGGAGAAATACCTCTGTAAATGACAATCTTTTGATTTTTTTACACACAATTGTCCATTTACAGAGATATTTCTCCCACCCAGCATGGGTATGTGTAAAAATTCACCCCAAAACACATTGTACTACTTCTCCCGAGTACGGCGATACCACATGTGTGGCACTTTTTTGCACCCTAACTGCGCTAAAGGGCCCAAAGTCCAATGAGCACCTTTAGGCTTTCACAGGTCATTTTGCGGAATTTGATTTCCAGACTACTCCTCACGGTTTAGGGCCCCTAAAATGCCAGGGCAGTATAGGAACCCCACAAATGACCCCATTTTAGAAAGAAGACACCCCAAGGTATTCCGTTAGGAGTATGGTGAGTTCATAGAAGATTTTTTTTTTTGTCACAAGTTAGTGGAAAATGACACTTTGTGAAAAAAACATTAAAAATCTATTTTCCGCTAACTTTCGACAAAAAATAAAATCTTCTATGAACTCACCATACTCCTAACGGAATACCTTGGGGTGTCTTCTTTCTAAAATGGGGTCATTTGTGGGGTTCCTATACTGCCCTGGCATTTTAGGGGCCCTAAGCCGTGAGGAGGAGTCTGGAAATCAAATTCCGCAAAATGACCTGTGAAATCCTAAAGGTACTCATTGGACTTTGGGCCCTTCAGCGCAGTTAGGGTGCAAAAAAGTGCCACACATGTGGTATCGCCGTACTCGGGAGAAGTAGTACAATGTGTTTTGGGGTGTATTTTTACACATACCCATGCTGGGTGGGAGAAATACCTCTGTAAATGACAATCTTTTGATTTTTTTACACACAATTGTCCATTTACAGAGATATTTCTCCCACCCAGCATGGGTATGTGTAAAAATTCACCCCAAAACACATTGTACTACTTCTCCCGAGTACGGCGATACCACATGTGTGGCACTTTTTTGCACCCTAACTGCGCTAAAGGGCCCAAAGTCCAATGAGCACCTTTAGGCTTTCACAGGTCATTTTGCGGAATTTGATTTCCAGACTACTCCTCACGGTTTAGGGCCCCTAAAATGCCAGGGCAGTATAGGAAACCCACAAATGACCCCATTTTAGAAAGAAGACACCCCAAGGTATTCCGTTAGGAGTATGGTGAGTTCATAGAAGATTTTTTTTTTTGTCACAAGTTAGTGGAAAATGACACTTTGTGAAAAAAACATTAAAAATCTATTTTCCGCTAACTTTCGACAAAAAATAAAATCTTCTATGAACTCACCATACTCCTAACGGAATACCTTGGGGTGTCTTCTTTCTAAAATGGGGTCATTTGTGGGGTTCCTATACTGCCCTGGCATTTTAGGGGCCCTAAGCCGTGAGGAGGAGTCTGGAAATCAAATTCCGCAAAATGACCTGTGAAATCCTAAAGGTGCTCATTGGACTTTGGGCCCTTTAGCGCAGTTAGGGTGCAAAAAAGTGCCACACATGTGGTATCGCCGTACTCGGGAGAAGTAGTACAATGTGTTTTGGGGTGTATTTTTACACATACCCATGCTGGGTGGGAGAAATACCTCTGTAAATGACAATCTTTTGATTTTTTTACACACAATTGTCCATTTACAGAGATATTTCTCCCACCCAGCATGGGTATGTGTAAAAATTCACCCCAAAACACATTGTACTACTTCTCCCGAGTACGGCGATACCACATGTGTGGCACTTTTTTGCACCCTAACTGCGCTAAAGGGCCCAAAGTCCAATGAGCACCTTTAGGCTTTCACAGGTCATTTTGCGGAATTTGATTTCCAGACTACTCCTCACGGTTTAGGGCCCCTAAAATGCCAGGGCAGTATAGGAACCCCACAAATGACCCCATTTTAGAAAGAAGACACCCCAAGGTATTCCGTTAGGAGTATGGTGAGTTCATAGAAGATTTTTTTTTTTGTCACAAGTTAGTGGAAAATGACACTTTGTGAAAAAAACATTAAAAATCTATTTTCCGCTAACTTTCGACAAAAAATAAAATCTTCTATGAACTCACCATACTCCTAACGGAATACCTTGGGGTGTCTTCTTTCTAAAATGGGGTCATTTGTGGGGTTCCTATACTGCCCTGGCATTTTAGGGGCCCTAAGCCGTGAGGAGGAGTCTGGAAATCAAATTCCGCAAAATGACCTGTGAAATCCTAAAGGTGCTCATTGGACTTTGGGCCCTTTAGCGCAGTTAGGGTGCAAAAAAGTGCCACACATGTGGTATCGCCGTACTCGGGAGAAGTAGTACAATGTGTTTTGGGGTGTATTTTTACACATACCCATGCTGGGTGGGAGAAATACCTCTGTAAATGGACAATTGTGCGTAAAAAAATCAAAAGATTGTCATTTACAGAGGTATTTCTCCCACCCAGCATGGGTATGTGTAAAAATACACCCCAAAACACATTGTACTACTTCTCCCGAGTACGGCAATACCACGTGTGGCACTTTTTTGCACCCTAACTGCTCTAAGGGGCCCAGAGTCCAATGAGTACCTTTAGGCTTTACAGGGGTGCTCACAATTTAGCACCCCGCCCACTTGCCAGGACAGTTAACAAACCCCACAAATGACCCCATTTTGGAAAGAATACACAACAAGGTATTCCATGAGGGTAATGGTGAGGTCATTGAAAATTTTATTTTTTGTCACAAGTTAACGGAAAATGACACTTTGTTAAAAAAAAATAAAAAAAAAAATTCTGCTAACTTGTGACAAAAATTAAAATCTTTTATGAACTCACTGTGCACCTCACATAATACTTTAGGGTGTCCTCTTTCCAAAATGGGGTCATTTGTGGAGTCTGTCCTGGCATTTTAGGGTCTCTGCAATCATTACATGTATGGCCAGTATTAGGAGTTTCTGCTATACTCCTTATATTGGGTATACAAGTAATGCACTCTGGGCTGAAAGGAAAAATGAACGGCAAACATACCTTGCTCCCCATCAATGGCAGATCTTCCTCCACATCAATGGCAGTGATAACCTCAGGAGAGAGACACCCCGTGCCACCCTGCACTCAGGGTGAGCCACCAACTTATGTGACTGGGCCTCAGAACTTTAGTATACAGCATTATGCCTGTAGGATACAGCAATATGCCTGCCAATAGAGATGACTCTGTGTGGCATTAAAGCATCATCATCGGCCCAAATCACATATAAACCGGGGGTGTCCACACTCAAGGGAAATTCAAACATGCCGTCTTATATCGCCAATCCAGGACAGATCAGCAATATCAAGCATGGAAACCGATACTTCTTCCCACTTTTATGCTTACCCGTTTGGTCTTCAAGCTTACCTCTCCTCTCCCTGCGACAATGTGCAAAAGACCACTGAGTGTGTGCCTACTCCTGTGTCTGGAGTTCCCTAGGTTCTAATAGTGTACCTGCTCGTGGTACCTCTCAAAACACGGCCCTACGCATAGGCCAGGCTGGTCAGGACAGCGGGGACAATAAAAACTGGTGTCATTCCTTCTTCCAGTCCTGCTGCAGACACGACAACGTTTTCTTCGGATGCGTTGACCTGGGGCACACGGAATCTGATAGGCGTAATGCCTACCATGCAGTCGGCTAGTTGCATCTGGGGGGGGGGGCCTGGCACCTCCTGGATACAGGATGTCCAGAATGATCTGTTCCTGAAATTGGAGGAAAGATCCAGTTCTCCCAGCCTTACTGTAGAGAACAAAGCTGTTGTAAACTGCCAATTGAATCAGATAAAAAGACACTTTCTTATACCAGCGTCTTGTTTTCCGGGTAACTAAATAGGGCGCTAACCTCTGGTCATTGAAGTCCACCCCTCCCATGTTGACATTATATTCGTGGACGACAAGGGGCTTTTCAATGACCTTAGTTGCCCGTTGAATTTGGACAGTCGTGTCTGTGTGAATGGTGGACAGAAAGTAAACGTCCCTCTTGTCCTTCCATTTCACCGCGAGCAGGTCTTCAGTACGCAAGGCGGCCCTCTGCCCCCGTTGAAGTCTGGTGGTAACGAGCCGTTGGGGGAAGCCCTGGCGACTAGGCCGCGCAGTGCCACAGCATCGGATTCCTTCTAACTGTAAGTGCTGAAAGAGGGCCACACTTGTGTAATAATTGTCCACAAAAAGATGGTACCCCTTCCGGAACAAGGGTGACACCAAGTCCCACACAACCTTTCCACTGCTCCCCAGGTAGTCAGGGCATCCGACCGGCTCCAATTTTGAGTCTTTTCCCTCATAGACCCTAAAACGACATGTATAGCCTGTGGCCCTTTCACAGAGCTTATACAGTTTCACCCCATACCGGGCGCGCTTGCTTGGGATGTACTGTTTGATGCCAAGGCGCCCGGTAAAGCGTAAGAGGGACTCGTCTACGCAGATGTTCTGTTCAGGGATATAAGCATCTGCAAATGTTGAGGACAGGTGGTCTATGAGGGGCCGAATTTTGTGGAGCCGGTCATAAGCAGGGTCTCCCCTTTCAAGACAGGTTTCGTCGTCGTTGAAGTGCAGGAAGCGCAGGATGGACTCAAATCGTGTCCTGGACATGGCAGCAGGGTACAAGGGAACATGATGTACTGGGTTCGTAGACCAATACGACCGCAATACATTTTGTTTCATTAGTCCCAAGTGAAGGATAAGGGCCAAAAAGATTTTAATGTCGGAAACTTGGACTGGTTTCCACCCGAAAGGCTGGGCATACATGCTCTCCGGGTGCTCGGTGATGAATTGTGTGGCTTTACGATTGGTCTCAACCACAATTAAGTCCAGGAGAACCTGGGTGATGAACAGCTGCAAAAAGTCTAGGGCCGTTCCTAGATGAGCTGTCGCCACCTGGACTCCAGACTGGGCGGTGAAAGGGGGCACTACGGGTGCGGCGGAATCAGGGGATTGCCAATCTGGTTGTGCCAGCACCTCTGGAAATCTATGGGTACTACGGGCCCGTCTTCTTCTTGGTGGCTGCGACGGGGGTACTACTGCACTTGCCACCGTACCAGTTTCCACTTCCATGCTGACGCTCACCACTTCGTCAGGGTCTACGGAAGCACTGGCACTAAGTCCAGGAGATGCTGCGCTGCTGGTGCCTGCCTCACCAAGAAAACTATCAACAGCGCTAGCACCACCCTGCTGCCCTTGAGGCGGATCCTGCGCCACCTGCGGTCTAACGACTTGGGGTCTGGTACGCCTGGCTGTAGCCGGGACCATAGCCTCGTCATCAGTATCGGTCAGGGAACCACTGCTTTCTACAGGTTCAAAATTGGACCCGGAAGATTCGACGGATGATTCTTCCCAAAAGAACTCATCCGACTGGTCCATATACCTGTATACCTCGTCATCGGAAAGCCCCCTTCTTGCCATTTTGGATTGCTAAATTTATGGGGTTTTCCTCCGAGACTACCCAGAAAAAAAGAGCACCTACCTAGCAAAAAGGGAGTATTTGAGAGGTATTGGGGTTGGTGGGAAGTGGGGTCTCAGAGGCAATCAAACAATCACGGGACAATCAAATCCAATTACAGCACAATCGACTCCAATCACAGCACAAGCAGATCTGATGCACTCGGAAGGTGATGGGGGGAGGGTGGGATTGGGTGTGGCGGGAAGTGGGGTCTCAGGCAATCAAACAATCATGGGGCAATCGAAGCCGATCACGGGACAATCAAATACAATTACAGCACAATCGACTCCAATCACAGCCCAATCAAATCTGATGCACTCGGAAGGTGATGGGGGGAGGGTGGGATTGGGTGTGGCGGGAAGTGGGGTCTCAGGCAATCAAACAATCACGGGGCAATCGAAGCCGATCACGGGACAATCAAATACAATTACAGCACAATCGACTCCAATCACAGCACAAGCAAATCTGATGCACTCGGAAGGTGGTGGTTGGAGGTGGTGGGGGGAGGGTGGGGTTGGGTGTGGTGGGGGGGGGGGGGAGGGTGTGGTGGGAAGTGGGGTCTCAGGCAATCAAACAATCACGGGACAATCGAAGCAGATCACGGGACAATCAAATACAATCGCAGCCCAATCAAATACAAGCGCAGCACAATCGAATACAAGCGCAGCACAGTCAAAAACAATGCACTTGGACGGTGATTAGGGGGGGGGTCTGAGGGCGATTTGAGGGAGTGGGGGGTTGATCAGGAGCCTGCACGGGGCAAACTGAGTCCTGATCTGATGAGAGGCAGACACAGGGGGTTACTGATCGCAGATCAGTTAGTGATTGCTGGGGAGGACAGATGTAAACAAAGAGCAGGGGATGTAATCAGAAGGGGGGTATGAGGGCAATCGAGGGCCTGGGCAGGTGATCGGTTACCCCCGCGGGGCAGTTAGGGTCTGCTCTGATGGGTGGGGGTGCCAAGGGGTGATGGACAGGTGATAGACAGGTGATCAGAGGGGGATCAGAGGGGGATCAGAGGGTAAGGTAGCTGTATACAGATGTATACAGTATACAGGGGGGTAGTCTGGGATGGAGTCTGGGGGTGATCTAAAGGTAGGGGGGGGGATCAGGGGTGACTAGGAGGCAGTTAGGGACCTAACGCAGGGGATAGCGTTTAAAGTTAGTGATAGGTGGGGGGGTTGGGGTTTTTAAAGGGGTGCAAGGGTGCTGGCAGGGGTCTGCTGGGGTGATCAGGGGGGGTATGAGGCCTGGGGTGGGAGATCAGGGGGGCTGTAGGCAAAAAAAAACGTGTGTGCTGTATACTCACAAAGTGCTTCCTCCTCGCTAGTGGTCTCTGCAACAATGAGACCACGAGGCGAGGAGGAAGCACGTATAAGGCACTTTGTTTACTTAACAAAGTGCCTTATACATTCTGATTGGCCATTGTTACGGATTCCTCCGCTCGCCGGCTCTGCTAAGTGGCCGGCGAGCAGAGGCAAAATGCCAGGCTTCCGACTCCCGGCGGAGGATCGCGTCACGGATGACGCGATCGCTCCGCCCACGCCCATACAAGGACCGCCGCATTTTGTCTATACGGCGGTCCTTGCGGCGTCAGCTTCCCGGCCGCCATTTGTCTATACGGCGGTCGGGAAGTAGTTAAGTCTTTGTGAATTGAAGCCAATGTCGCATTTTGGTATTCCTGTTTGCATATGGTTCTGTCATAAAACAAATACTGAAACAATCCAAGGAAGCATAAAAGTGCATATATATTTTATAGGCACTCTACAAAATTTACCACTGAAAGAAAAAGATAAGTTTAAGCCTCCAAGGCTTGCACACATGGTAATTATGACTCATCCGGGAATAGAAGAAAAGAAAACCTTTGCCAAAACAAATGAAAAGCGAATCTGAATAGGCATTCAAGAGACAACTCTAAATGTTATACTGAAAGGGTGTGTCACAGTCTCTTGCGGTGTCTGGAAGGCTTTTAATTCTCAGCATATGATATATGGATGTTTAACCGATTTGAAAAACCTGATGAGAGCCTTATTGTTTTAAGCTGATGCTGCCAAAATCTTAAGCTTGCATTTCGATTTAAGACCTGCTTCTTACTGAAACACATTTGTATTTACCAAGAAACACTGGAAACACTTCCAAGATTTTCATACTAATTCTAGGGACAATAACTTGCAGAAACTTATTTCATCATTCCTCTATTTATTCAAGTTTACTCTAAGCATTCCATGTGTAATAGGGTGTTTGGCCCATGTGCAAAAAACTTTGGGCCATATGCAATTCACTTTTTCACCTGTGTTTTCTCCTAGGTGAAATTTTAAAACCTGTCAACAATAGCCTTTTAAACCACCAGCAAGCAAAGAAATACTCAAAATAATGTTTATCATACCTTTTCAGCTACATCTTGGTACTTTTTCTAGTGCAAAGTGCTAAAAAGTTATTATAAATCGAAAATGAAAAACTATCTCCTAGGTGAAAACTCAGGAGAAAAGGGGAATTGCATATGGGCCTTTGTCTCCTAAGTTTACTCCTAGGTGATATATTTACACCTTGTCAATGAAATGCATTTTCAACCACCAGCAAGAATAAGAATACTTAAAATAATTTTGATAGTGCTTTTCCATCTAATTTTTAGTACTTTTTCAGTTTCAAAGTGCTTAAATGTTATTTTAAAAAGAAGTTGAAAAATTATCTCCTGGGAGGAAACTCGAAAGAAAAAAGTTAATTGCATATGGGCTATCCACTTTCTTTCCTACGTTTTCTCCTAGGAGATATTTTTCACCTTCTGGCCCATATGCAATTCACTTTTTCACCTGAGTTTTCTCCTAGGTGATCATTTTAAACTTGTCAATAAAATGCTTTTTAAGCCACCAGAAAGCAAGAACATACTCAAAATAATTTTGATAGTACATTTTCACCTACTTTTTGGTACTTTTTTAGTTGAAAATTGCTGAAAAGTTATTTTAAATCGAAGATGAAAAATTATCTCCTAGGAGAAAACACAGGTGAAAAAGTGAATTGCATATGGCCTTCTGTTTCAAATAACTTTTCTGCACTCTGCAATCGAAAAAGTACCAAAAGAAAAAAGTACTTTCAAACAAAAGATGAAAAAAATATCTCCTAGAAGAAAACCTTTTCTCTCAATTTTTCAATTTGTTTAAAATAACTTTTCAGCACCCTGCAATTAAAAAAAAATACCAAAGGGTAGGAGAAACATATGGTCAAAATTATTCTGAATATTTTCTAGCTTGCTGGTGGCTTAAAATGCATTTTATTGATGTTACAACAATATCACCTAGAAGGCAACTCAGGAGAAAAAGTGAATTGAATAAGGGCCAAAGTGGATTGAACATGGGCGAATGGCACATATGCAATTAACTTTTTCTCTTGAGCTTGTTCCTAGGAGATCGTTTTCCAACTTCTTTTTAACCTGCTTTTTAACCTTTTTATATCATGTAGCTAGCCTAGCGCTAGCTACATGATTCTCCCCTTGCTGCTGACTCCCTCCCACCCTTCCGATCTTTGCCGGGGATCATGCCCATAAGGAAATCCCGTTCTGAACAGGATTTCCTTTAGGGCTTCCCCCGTCGCCATGGCGACGAACGGAGTGACGTCACCGATGTCGTGACGTCACAGGGACTCCCAATCCACCCCAAAGCGCAGCCTTGCGGCGATTGGCCAGGCTGCGCACGGGGTCTGCGGGGGGGCCTCTTTCGCGTCGGGTAGCGGCGGATCGGTGGCGAGCGGCGGCAATCAGGTAGGACACGCAGCAAAGTTTTAAAAAAAAATATTCAAATCAGCCCAGCGGGGCCTGAGCGGTGCCCTCTAGCGTCTCTTGACGAGCTCAGCTCGTCCAGAACGCTAGGGAGGTTAAAATAACTTTTAAAGTGGATCTCCATCTAAAAATTAAAAACCCGTCAGCGCAGCTTTGAAGAAAAGTTATATTTACCTGCAGAGTCTCATCCCACAAAGCTGACCCGAAGCCCCTGCATCACTCCACTTGGCCTGGCCCCGCCTCCCCTCCCCTCTCTCCTCGGAGAAAATGTAACAAAGTACTAAAAAGTACATGGAAAAGCACTATCAAATTAATTTTGAGTATTTTCTTACTTGTTGGTGACCTAAAAGGCATTTTATTGATAAGTAGAGATGGACCGAACTGTTCTGCTGGCAAATAGTTTGCATCAAACAAGAGGTTTTTGCTGTTCGCGTTTAAAGAAACTCTGTAACAAAATTTTCAGCCTTTTTTCTACTATCCTACAAGTTCCTATATCTATTCTAAAGTGCCCTGGCTTACTGCAGCCTTTTTTTAGTTTCTCCGTTGCTGTAATAAATCAAATTTACTCTCCTTTGTCAGGCTTGTCGGCCCAAAGAGAAAGTGGCTGTAATTGTTTACAGACAGGAGGAGGTTACACTGATAGCCCTGCTCTGAGTCTCTTTGAGTCTTTCACACACTGAAAACTATGAAAAGCAGAGCTCACACATTCCCTGCTCTCAGTAACTCAGTATCATCTACTGATAAAAGCTGATAATTGTGAGAAGCATAGCTCATAGACTATTGCAGAATGCAGACACGGACCTGCTATCAGTAATCACTACTAAAGATTGCAGCATTCTTTACAAAGTAAAACTTCTAAACTATGAAATAAACCTTAAAGGCTGAATTTATTGTTCAATAATATAACCTTTCATGGAAACTGTAATGCAGTTTACAGGAACATGCAATATTATGATGAACTTCCTGTTTGGCAGCCATATTTTTTGTTTACAAAAACAGTTTATAAAACTGCTTTTTTTGGGCCAGGATCCTGATGGGGAGCAGCAAAAATGTGACAGAGAGGGACAGGAGATGAAAACCTACAGGCTGGTATGTTTATTTATATTAATTGTATTAATATATATTTATATTCAATTTATTTTTAGGTTACAGATTCTCCTTAACGTAAATTTTCTTTTAAAAAATTTTCTTTTGCATTTTCCTCATATACTTTAGTGGGAGGCGAGCGGCTGCCGACTTTAGCGGTTAATAGCAAATTACATGCTAGAAACACCAAATTTGCAGGGAATGTGGAGGGGCACAGTGGGTACAAGAGAAATAAAATTCAAAAAGACTGTAACGATTGGTGTCAGCAACACAGATTTTTCTGATTATTAGTGATCTGCAGTATCACCAACAATACAGATGCTATACCTGATTATGTGGTGATCTGCAGAAACACCAATAATACTAGTATAGCTAGACACAGGACACCTAATGTGGTATTGTGTTTGGTGCAACAGTAATTGAAGAAGTTATCTCCACGAGGAGCGGGAGATACAGACAATACTGCAGCCAAGGATCCCCTGAGGGGCAGGAGATTCAGACTGCACTGCAGCCAGTGGACACCTGAGAAGCAGGGACCACTGACGGTGTTTGAGAGTATGATCACCTGAGGAGCAGGTGATCAAGTCTAAGCTATAGCCTAGCTAGGATCCCCTGAGGAGCAGGGAATACAGACTGTATTGCAGCCAAGAATTCCCTGAGGAGCAGGGAATTCAGATTGTACTGTAGCCAGTGGACACCTGAGGAGCAGGGACCACTAACCGTGCTGCAAGGGTGGTCACAGGTGGAATGAGTGATTATGACTGTACTACAGCCAAGGATTCCCTGAGGAGCAGGGAATCGGACTGTACTGCAGCCAGTGGACCCCTGAGGAGCAGGGACCACTGACTGTGCTGCAAGATGATCTCCTGAGGAGCAGGTGATCAACAGACTCTGCTTGCAGCTAACAGGCACCTGAGGAGCAAGTGTCACAGACAGTACAGCAAGGCTGATCACCTAAGGGTTAGGTGACAGCCCTTAAGAATTCCCTCACTAGTGGCAAGACCCACTAGTGAGGACAGAAAGGTCAGACAAGCAAGGTCAGCAACGAACGGACAGATACAGTACAGAGGCGGAAGACTGATTCGGTATCAAGGTACAGGCAGTGTCGGCAACAGTAATCAGATAGGCAAAAGTACCGAATCAGTAAGCAAGAGAGTAGTCAGGAAGGTGAGAGATCATAACAGATAAACAGTAGTAATATAGAAATATCCTAGTATAGGTGTGAAGTCCTTGGTTTCAACACCTGGGAACTAGACTAAAGAATGGTACACAAATCTTACAATACAATAGTACTTAAAGCTATCAACGGACTCTGACTAAGTGTGAATTCCCAGCTCCGGCTGGTTCTAACACACTGTAAGATCTGACTAGGGTCTGAGTGCTCACACGTAAGCATTCGCAACAGCAGACAACTCGCAACTGACAGGCAAGTCCTATAAATACCCAGAGCACTCCACAGCGCCGCCCCAGTCACTCAGCCAATCCGGAGCATAGCTGGAGTCAGCTCACCGGCTTGATCAGCTGACTCCTTTTTTACTTGCATAAAGTTCCTGTCGCCTGGCGCGCGCGCGCGTAGCTCTTAATCTGTGTGCACTAGAAGGACCAGATGAACCAGCAGCATGTAGTTGCCGGCTGGAACACGGAGATGGCCGCCATGCCGCTGCTTGCCCATGCTGCGGCATCTCCGCTAATCTTTATTATACCCCCCCCCACCTGAGGAGTGGACCCCGGACACTTCCTACCCGGCTTCTCAGGGTGTAAGTCATGATACTCTTTTTTTAATTCCTCAGCATGCATGCGACAATCCAGCACCCAAGTTCTTTCCTCTAGACCATACCCCTTCCAGTGGACCAGATACTGTACAGAATTTTGCACTAACCAAGAATCCAATATCTTCTCAATCTCATACTCAGGTTGGTCGTCAACCATCACGGGGGAGGGGGGAGAGGAATCCACGTGCACCGCAGGCTTCAACAGAGAAACATGGAATGATCTCACACCTCTCATGCTGGCTGGGAGATCAATCGCATAAGTGACATCATTAATCTTTCTGAACACCGGGTATGGGCCTACAAATCTGGGTCCTAACTTAGGTGACGGTTGTTTTAACACTAAATGCCGAGTAGATACCCACACCATGTCCCTTGGGGAAAACTTCCACTCTACAGACTGTCTCTTATCCGCCTGTTTCTTCTGAGTCTGGAAGGCTTTCCCCAAATTCCTCTTAAAGATCCCCCAAATCTCCTTCAATGCCCTTTGCCAATCCTCCAGGGCCGGAAATGGGGTAGATGCCACAGGTAATGGAGAAAACTTGGGAGATTTTCCTGAAACTATCTGAAAAGGGGAAAATCCTGAAGAGGAACTCTTCAGATTGTTATGTGCAAATTCCGCGAACGGTAAAAACTTTACCCAATCGGACTGTGCATCTGCCACATAACATCTGAGAAACTGTTCAAGGGACTGGTTAACTCTTTCGGTCTGACCATTGGTCTGTGGGTGGTAGCCTGATGAAAATGAAAGGTCCATACCTAACTGATGGCAAAAGGCTTTCCAAAATTTTGACACAAACTGGACTCCCCTATCTGACACCACATTCTCTGGAATGCCATGCAGCCGGAAAACGTGCCGAACGAAGAGATCAGCTAACTCTTGGGCCGAGGGGAGTCCTTTCAGAGGGATGAAATGAGCCATCTTACTGAACCTATCAACTACCACCCAGATGACCGTCTTGCCCTCAGACTTGGGGAGTTCTCCGATAAAGTCCATTGACAAATGAGTCCAGGGTTCATTTGGCACTGGTAAGGGTTGTAATGTACCCACTGATGCCTGACGAGAGGGCTTACTCCTAGCACAAACTGAGCACTCTCTCACAAACTCTTTACAATCAATTGCCATAGTAGGCCACCATACACATTTGGCCATTAACTCCTGAGTCCGAACTGCCCCGGGGTGCCCACTGCCCAGCATTCTTATGAGAATGGAATAATTGTAAAAGTTGTAGGCGAAAAGGAAGTGGCACAAACATAACCCCCTCAGGCTTCCCCTCTGGAATATCCTGTTGATAAGGTTCCAGAATAGCCGTCCAGTCCTCCCAGGTTTCGGTAGCTGCCAACACCACCTTTTAAGGTAGGATGGTCTCAGGGGTTGAAGGCTGAACTGTCTCTGGCTCAAAACACCTAGATAGAGCGTCTGCTTTGACGTTCTTACTACCTGGTGTATACGTTACAGGTGACCGGGAAGGACAGATGAAGCCCTTGCCCAAGTCTTCCTTAATGGATACCTGCATAACCAGTCCCCCAGGTTCCGACAAATGACCTCTAGGAGGCATACAACCAAATCCCAACTCCATGGGACAATCGAAACTCTGGAGAGGTGAGAGTTTATCTGCAGACTCTGGACAGAACACGTCAGCGAATTCTGTACACTGCATTGACACCCCTTTGACATGTATCTTGGTAGCGCAAACGGCAACTCTCTCCAAACAATGATGATGACAATGGGTTGACCAGCTCTGTAGCTGACCTGAAGCCCAGTCAATCTGAGGAGAGTGGAGTTGCAATCAGGGCATACCAAGAATAATGGTAGAGGTTGCCATTGGCAGAACAAGGAACTGTAATTTCTCTTTATGTAACACCCCTATATTACACAATAATAAGAGGGTTTGGAAAAGAGGCTGTCTACACTGTAATGGCGAGTCATCCACCGCCGTGACCAGAAACTGCCGGTCTAGAGGAAGTAAGGGAATCCCCAATTTTTTTACAAAATTATAATCTATAAAATTGGCTGCAGAGCCAGAGTCCACAAAGGCTTGTTCTGACCCTCCCATGTAATGGAACAAGGAAGGAACAGACGATTATTGTTTAGAGATAAAGACTGCTCGCCTATGGTATGACCACTGACTACCCCTAGGCGGCAGCATTCTCCCGACTTTTTAGGACAATTTTGGACAACGTGACCCTCCTCAGCACAATATAGACCGAGTCTTTCTGACTTTCTGCGATTTTTTTTCTACTTACATCAACCCAGAGTATCCGATCTGGAGGTGACGAGGGTGGAGAGAAGTCGTATGAGACAGATCTTATAGCATTCCTACCACGAATCTGTTTCTGGTAGCGCATCGGCGATCTATCCACACGGCTAAAGAAATTGCTTCGTCTACAGATTTGGGCTCAGGATGTCCTAACATCAGATCATAGACTGCATCAGACAATCCTGCCAGGAAACAGTCTAATAATGCATATGCTCCCCATCTAGCTGACACAGCCCACTTCCTGAACTCAGCGGCGTAAACCTCAACCGATTTACGACCCTGCCTGAGCATCTTTAGTTTCCTTTCAGCAGTGGAAGCAAAATCCGGATCATCATATATAATGGCCATGGCCTTAAAAAATTCCTGAACTGAGGATAACGCCTCATGCTCTGCATGAAGGCTATATGCCCATGTTTGAGAATCACCTGACAACAGGGTCTTTATGAATGTTACCCTATGAGACTCAGTTCCTGACAAGGTAGGCCTCAACTCAAAATAAGACAACACACGATTCCTGAAATTCTATAAGTCAGATCTATGGCCAAAAAACTTTTCAGGTACGGACATGCGAAGGTCCGTGACTGGAGGGGATCGCACTGTATTTATAGTCAATTGAAGTTCCTGAACAGCCTCAGACAGTTGTGTAATCTGGGTTTGTTGGTTAATAATCACCCCGGAAAGACCGTTTACCGCGGTGGTCAGGACTTCAACATGACTACGCAGTGCGTCCATAATGTTTGGTCTGCTGTTCTGTAACGATTGGTGTCAGCAACACAGATTTTTCTGATTATTGGTGATCTGCAGTATCACCAACAATACAGATGCTATACCCGATTATGTGGTGATCTGCAGAATCACCAATAATACTAGTATAGCTAGACACAGGACACCTAATGTGGTATTGTGTTTGGTGCAACAGTAATTGAAGAAGTTATCTCCCGAGGAGTGGGAGATACAGACAATACTGCAGCCAAGGATCCCCTGAGGGGCAGGAGATTCAGACTGCACTGCAGCCAGTGGACACCTGAGAAGCAGGGACCACTGACAGTGTTTGAGAGTATGATCACCTGAGGAGCAGGTGATCAAGACTAAGCTATAGCCTCAGCGGGGCCTGTGCGGTGACCTCCAGCATCTCTGGACGAGCGTAGCTCGTCCAGAACGCTAGGGAGGTTAATTTCATGACAGGGTTTTCAGGGAAAAATCTATTAACCCTTCGCACTCTCGCATGCAAATGTTCAAACAAATGCATTCACAGATTCACTCATCCAGGCACAACTGTTATCCCTACAGCTAAGTTAAAAGGCGGGGTTTTAGTTCACAGAAGAATGCATTCTTATGCTTAATCACCTATACTGCGCAGAAGTACCCAGGTAAACATAGGTGTCCTAACTCTGGCCCTGTAACATGCATAGTGCAGACATGCAAACACATTCATTGCATCAAACCTATCAATGGATTAGGAGCACACATCCTCACGTCATCTCCTGGGACAGATAGTGCATCTTACCAATCGCACAAGGGAGCTAACGTTATGTGTCCATGTGCACCATGCACATACACCAGCATAAGCTGTGTGCATGCTGACAAACACATACAGGGGAAGGAGGGAGTGCACTGAATTAGACCCTAGCCACAGGGGTCAGTAACAAGAAAAAAATACATATATCCAGGCACATCGCATCTAGTTAGGACATTAAATAAGTTAAGGAAAGGGTATGCAGTGTGCACGGACCCCCTGGAAACCCTGTACACTTTGGCCAAGGATCGCTATACAGCCGCAATATGGCTGTATAAAGATCCTTGGCAACGTTATCTATTTTTTTTTAATTTTTAATTTTTTTGGGGATGTTCAGAGTGTTCAAAATTAAAAAAAAAATAATGATGTGGGGTCCCCCCCTCCCAAGCCTCTTTAACCCCTTGTCCCCCATGCAGGCTGGGGCAGCCATAATGCAGAGTCCCAGCCGCGTGGGGCTTCGCACCCTGAGCTATGCCAGTTCGCATGGTCCATGGTATGGCTGGAACTCTGGGAGGGAAGGCCAAGCCTGCTCTTCTCCCCCACAGCCCTTGTTCAATCTATGGACAAGGGGCTCTTCCACAACTCCGGAGCCCCAGGAGGAGGTGGTGTTCGACACCCAGATGCCCGGCCAACTCCCAGGAGAAATGTAGTGGGTACAAAATTCCCATTACCCATTTGCAGATCGCAGCTCTGTACAATGTAATTAGATGGCGATTTTCCCACTCCACTCCACCTACCAACAGGAAATGCAGCCTGCGCGATCTCCTGCACTGCGAGCCCCAAGGACCTTATGCCGATCGGCGGTCCTGGGGATGCCACCGTGGCTACGCCCAAGTCTCTGTCAGAAAATATTTCATTGCTCCTTGGGGATTTTAAGGGATGCATCTTGTATGTCCTACATAAGGGAGAAGCAGAGTAACCAAGCAGCTCAGGGTGACCCAAACCACTAGGAATGTATAGGGGGATAAAAGAGACCAAAAAGCCATCCTAATATTAAGCAAAGCTTGGTGAAATGTGCCTTCTTAAAACAGACGGAAATTTGCAATAATTCAGCTATAAGTGAACATTTGTGGTTACCCACAATGCTTCACTACTGAATATGCAAATTATCCCTTTTTGACCTTGTAAGCAAGGTAAGCATCCAGAACCGCTGGTGTATAGCAAGCCTATAGCTTTAAATATTACACAGCCACACCAACCCCACATGTAGACAGTCTGTTTCGGACTTTTGGTCCTCATCAGTACATGGCAGGGATTGATATGGCTGTATGGGATAGGGCTTGGACCAGTACAACAAAGTAACCAAGCAGCTCAGGGTGACCCAAACTACTAGGAATGTATAGGGGGATAAAAGGGACCACAAAGCCCTCCTAATAATAAGCAAAGCTTGGTGAAATGGGCCTTCTTAAATTCCTTACTACCTTAAAACATAAGGTAGTAAGGAATACTTCATTGTATATTATGCCTCGGGAAGTAAAGTGTTGATTTACATATTTACTCATTGAGCAAATGAGGTGCATTATTGGAGTACAGTCTTGCTCACGCAAGAAACAGAACACATCACTAGCCTTAGGCTAGGGATGCGCCTGTACAGTGTTGACCCAGCGATGTCGCCTAAGGGATCAGGGCCCGATCCCTGCTGGCCAATATACTTCAGACATGTGCACGAGGCTTTAATTGGATAGACAGCTAGATCGATCGTTTGAACGATAGATAGATAGATAGATAGATAGATAGATATAGATAGATAGATAGATAGATAGATAGATAGATAGATAGATAGACAAAAGTGAGAGAAATGTTGGTAGTATCAACAGAATTACTTTAAACTGCAGTATAGTAATTCAACCACAAGATGTCTGTAGAGTAATGTGAAGATCTCTATGGTATTGTGATTTCCTGTATTCATGCTGTGTTCCTCTCTGTTCTAAGCTGCAGTATCTGATGGCTGTGAATGATTCATCTCTGCATGTAACGAGTTCTAACTTGTTATACTGGGTGCCTATCTTCATGTACAGATCACTCTGCTCCATCAATAAATAGGCAGATGTTTTCAGACCAGAGATGATCAATGAAATGCTAAATAATTCTGTCTTGCATGCAAATTTAGGAGTGGGCCAAGCAAATAAACTTCCTGAAGATTTTGATTGGCCCAGTTCCAAGCCATGCAATGCACATTCAATTTGCATCTCACTGACCACTCTAGCCCCCACTTCTGGTTTGGTAGCACCTAATTCATTTGGGATTCTCCAAAGAAGCAGCTTTACATAAGCAAGCTCACAACATTATAAATAATTTTCCTGGCTTCACTGTCGTCATCGTCCCCAGAGGAGTGTTATGACACAGGCACATTTTATTTTGGAATTTTAAAGATTTAGTGAAACCTTCATTCAGCACCGCAATAACCTATATTTGACAGGGCTGGCCACTTTAAGCCAGTCACACATAAGAACGCACGTAGAAAGAAACAGGATGCAACAAAAATATGAAGTTTATTTACCAGCAGACTAAACTGGAATCTCAGATGACACTTGGCAATGACACACAGCTATGGGACTTGATGTCATCAAAATTTTATGCCTAAGAATAGAAATTCATCTATAATGCATAAAGCTCAGGCACAAATAAAATACGGAGAAGTGCAATGTATTCGCTCAAGCCACCTCTGTTACCACATCGGAAGAGCTATACATGGCTTCATCGGTTACAAAAGGAAATAAACATTCTGCATATGCAGACATCATTGTAAAAGATGCATAATTTGACATTTAATCAGCCTATAAAAAGGGCTTGTCAGTAGCTGCTTAGCTAGATTGTTATGTTTTGTCTGCATGAAAGTATCTCTCAGTTTTATGAGGAACATGGAAGAGAACAATAAGGGTTAAATACAAGTGGCACCTCTTTGTCTATACATTAAAGACACTTTACAGGATTTTCTTTTTTTTTTTTTTTGCTGCACTTTCACTCCAACCCCCTAGGCCTACACACGTCTGAGAATCTATACCTTTGTGGTCACATCCCCACCATCCAGCTGGACAGCGAATGAGGGCAGAGCCTTCAGCACTGTCTAAGCACCCCCTCCCACAACCTCCCATGCTGCATACCTGAAACTCCTTATTCACTCCCCCAGTACAGTATTCTTACCTCCATGTCACTCATTGAAGCCATGTGTCTCACCACTCATCATACTGGGGAGAGGCTAGTGACTATAACAACCATGTCCAGCCACCAATCAGCAGCAGCTTTATGTGGCAGGTTAACTAAGGGAGACTGGACTGCTGCAAGGAGCTAGAGGCCTGCTGCTATCAGACAAAAGTAGCCCCAGTGCTGCTTCATTACTGGAACCATAGGGTGTCCTAGTGAGCACAAGTGGGACCTTTTCAGAAGGTAGGGGTGTCACGGAACAGCCGTGAGAAACGCAGGTGAATCTAGAGAATTCACAGTCGATTTCCTGATCGCTCCCTGTCGGATCTGTGCAGTCGTGCAAGCGATCAGAAAACAACACTTTTGTGTTTCTTTAATCCAGAGATCTGTTCCCCTGTGAGCAAAGCATTCCCCTCACCCCTCAGGAATGCCTTACCCCTCAGGAATGTCGCACGTGGCCAGATTCCCTGCAGGGACCAGCTCCTTTCCAGGGGGCCATGACAAAGCAGCCGGAGCGGCACCGACCAGGCAGATATGAAAACCTGTGGGATAGGGTTTCTTACCTATTAAATGGAGACCGTATATCGCACAGCTATAAAATTCATATAGTCTTATTCGTTAAAGTCTGCCCAACGTGCTGATAGGGAATTCATCGCCATAGCCCGTCTGGTTATTGCGGTATGAATCTTCTCAGGAACCTGACCCGCTGCCCTAGCCATGTCTGATGTCATATTAATCAGTATTTTCCGACAAGTATGAATCTGCTATCCCCCTAAATATGACATGTATCGTTCATGAGTTACTGCACTTTATAAGTTTAGCCCTAAAATCTCTCAGAGGGAATGAACTGTCATTGGGTGGCAACTCAGAGGGGGCCGGCATTGCCACACCCCCAAACCAGCTTCATCAAAAGCACATGGCCGGCAGGCGGGCCCTCAGTCCTCCACATTCCATCTGTATGAGAGCTGTCTGGTGCTAGCCAGAGGACACATGGCTAGCAGCCATCTTGATCGGCCATCTTGTCTGAACTGAAACAAAGGACATTTTCCGTTTTGCTTGGATTTTAAATTGAGCTGAAACAAAGGACTTTACCAAGGAACTTTGATTCTTTCCACTAAAGGACATCTTTCCAGAAACTAAGTATTTTTTCTCCCTTTCTTTATTTTCCTACTGTGTTATCTCATGTCTCAATAATTGTTGATTTTAATAATTTTCTGTATATATTAATTATTTATATTGCCGTGAATAAAAGACTTTATGAAAGTCATTCACTGTTCCGCTACCCTGCTTTTCAGCCATACACAGAAACTTATCCCAGGTCTCTGGAGAGACGCTACTACTATTGTTGATATCTAGACAGAATAGAGTGTGTTTAACCGTTTTTTATTCGCAGGACTAGTCAGTCAGTCAGTCGGGTCCACTGGCCCATACCAGTGGTGGTGGCAGTTATACCCTGAAATCATGTGTAAGTTGTAATTACCGTACCTCACAGGCTCCCTTCTGGTTTGTCTGCGGCCAATTCCCAACGGTTCCTACGCATTGACTGCGACCAGAGTTCGCACGATCCGTGCGCTGGCACCGTTTGGAAGGCATTTCGCGTTCCGACCACTAGGGCTCCTGTGAAAAAATAAGTGCAGGCAGGTTTAAGAACATCTACAGGGGTTGGAGAAAATAAAGGAAACACCTTGAAATTCAACAAAATATATTTTAATATGGTGTAGGTCCACCTTTTGCTGCAATTCCAGCCTCAATTCTCTGAGGCATTGATTCATACAAATTTTGAATTGTTTCCAAATGAATTTTAGCCCATCGTTCAGTTAAAACACCCTCCAGTTCTTTTAGAGACCATGGCGGCGGGAAATCGACTTCTTACTTGAATCTCTAATAACGACCATAAATGCCCAATAATGGTGAGGTCTGGGGATGGTGGTGGCCAGATGAGAAGCCCAACTTCATTAGAATTTTCCTTGTGCAATTCTTTAACAATTCTAGCTGTATGGATTGGGGCATTATCATCTTGAAAGATGGCATTCCCCTCCGGAAACAGTTCTTGAACCATAGGATGAACTTGGTCACCCAAAATTCCTAAATAGTCTCGGCTGTTAATTCTTCCATGTAGAGAAATCATTGGCCTGGCGGATTTGCAAGAAATAGCACCCCAGATCATCACAGAATCCTCGCCATGTTTTACGGTTGGGAGAAGGCAGTCTGGATGAAATGCTTCTTTCGGCTGTCTCCAAACGTACACTCGGCCGGAGGTCGGAAATAAGGTAAACGATGATTTGTCAGAGAAAATCACATTTTTCCACTGCTCGAGGGACCAATTCTGGTAGTTTCTACACCACTCTAAACGCTTTGAAACATTTGTCTTTGAGAGCAGAGGTTTTCTATTTGCAGTTCTTCCGTGGAATCCAGATTTGTGCAGCTCCCGACAAACAGTTTTTGTGGAAACTGGGTTCTGTAGGTGTTCTGCAGTGATTTTTGGAGCTGTGGTCTTGCAAGCTTTTCTAACAATTCAATTTAGAGTCCAACGGTCTCTTTAAGACAACTTCGACTTTTGGCCACAGCTGTGCTTTGCTGAGGACGTTTTTCCTTCTCTTTCAAAAGCAGACATTACTTTTGAGACAGTACCTCTTGAAATGCCAAGCATTTGGGCAGTTTATGTTACAGTAGCGCCTGCCATACGAGCACCAACAATTTGGCCTCTTTGAAAGTCTGAGAGATCTGCCATTTTTATAAATTATAACCAACTTTGGTTTAAATATCTGTAAAAAACTATTATTTTAATTAAACATATCAAATAACAATTGAAGCTAAATGAGCTTAAAAACCAAATTCTTGGTAAATAGAGGAGGTAGTGGTGGACTCACCTCCTCCAAGTAGACACACAACGACTGTAGTAAAGACAGTCAATATATTTTATTTATGAACTCCAAATATGCAACGCGTTTCGCAGGTTTGATCCCGCTTCATCAGGCAATAACAACGGAGCAATAGCTGTAAACAGAGATAATTGGCTCATAACCCATGTGTAGTCATACAGTAAAAATATATATAAAAACTATAAATAAATATCAAACATCAGAGGTGAAATAGGTATTAAAAAGTGGGGGTGATTGGGATAAAGACAGTGGAACAGGTAATTGTGAGCAGTGATGAGCAAAACTGTTAATATTCTTTTCACATAAAATCTTGCAATAATAATGCTTAATTCAAATTTTAAGTAAACAATTTTGGGGAAAAAATTCCCGTTAAATTGCGCGTTTTTTTTAGCGCAAAACGTCTGAAACAATTTTTTATTCTAGCCCAAAAGATCGGTGTTTTTTTCGTGAATATGTGCAATGTACGCAAAAAACGCGCAATTTAACGGGAATTTTTTCCCCAAAATTGTTTACTTAAAATTTGAATTAAGCATTATTATTGCAAGATTTTATGTGAAAAGAATATTAACAGTTTTGCTCATCACTGCTCACAATTACCTGTTCCACTGTCTTTATCCCAATCACCCCCACTTTTTAATACCTATTTCACCTCTGATGTTTGATATTTATTTATAGTTTTTATATATATTTTTACTGTATGACTACACATGGGTTATGAGCCAATTATCTCTGTTTACAGCTATTGCTCCGTTGTTATTGCCTGATGAAGCGGGATCAAACCTGCGAAACGCGTTGCATATTTGGAGTTCATAAATAAAATATATTGACTGTCTTTACTACAGTCGTTGTGTGTCTACTTGGAGGAGGTGAGTCCACCACTACCTCCTCTATTTACCAAGAATTTGGTTTTTAAGCTCATTTAGCTTCCTTTTATCCTTTTGGCGCCTCTGTTCTCCTGCATAATATTGAGTCCACCCTGGGTGGAGGGTTGAACCCCCTTTTTCTCATCTACAGAGAGCGACTTCTTATTCCTGAGTGGGGTCAGGAAAATCTCCCCACCTGCCTTTACAGTGGTTGCCTAATGGTAACCCTGGTTTGTGAGTATTAATATTTACTCTATCTAGTAACCATTTACCAGTACATATTACACTATTGGGGCTCTTGGTGTTCCTTGTTTTTATATCAAATAACAAAAATAATAAACAAAAAAAATGAAAATATGTCAAGTTTTGATTGCTTAAAACATGTTCAAAGATTATGATGCCAAAATGTTAGGTGTTTCCATAATTTTGTCCAATGTCCAACCCCTGTATATGGTATTTCTAATATTGCTATATTCAGGACTCAAAACAAATATTCCTTGCTTGAAACTTCTATCATTTTACAGTACACATGAATGTTTTGTTTAGGGCTTATTCACATTGGGCATGGCATGCACGAATGCGATGTCAACATGCTGTTCAACACGCGCCACAACGTGCTAAAACACATACGTCGGGGGCAAAATTCAATTGAAAAGATGTATGAATCATTATGCATTAGGATTTTCCCGGCGATGTTATGATGCAGTGCACAGGAACGCACACTGTAATGTGAATAGTAGCACGAAAGTCTATAGACTTTTCATGTTACCTGCGTTACGGACACTATGGGCTTGATTCACTAAGACAAATAGCACGCCTTATCAAAGTTAACACGCCTTATTAGAGTAACATAGCGAGTGCTACGAACCTGCAGGGGCTCAGGACAGGACGAGTGGAGCTCTCGTCATTGCCAATTAGCAGGCATAAGTCCGCTATGCTACTCTGATAAGGCGTGTTAACTTTGATAAGGCGTGTTATCTCTGATAAGGCATGCTATTTGTCTTAGTGAATCAAGCCCTATGTACGGTGCATCATGACGGATAGCACTGCACATATGTGTGAATGAGCCCTCACCCTTTGCAACAAATACATGAAATTCTTGGCCAAAGACTGAGGTTATCGCTTTGTGGCCAGCTCTGAGGTCAGGTTAGAGACATATTCTGGCCACACACATTTAAAGCACACCTGAAGTGTGACCATCTAGAAGTTAGGAAGTCCATTTAAATTGAGCATATGGTTTGCAGGATGCCTGAATGTGTACTTGCTTTACATTAACGGTACTGCCAATTCAGTAAGTATGCAGAGGATCACAGGGCTAATAAAATGTGTTTATGTGTATTAAGAGCAGCCGTACTGTGTGGCAAAAGGAAAATCTACTTATTATATATACTATTGAATGAGGGGATTGTTTTATGTTAGTGGACAGGAGGGAGGGGTGTTTCAGCTTGAGTTTGGATGCTGATCACATGTAAGATCTCCACCCCTGATGAGTCAGCTTCCAATGAAACTTGTAGGGATAAGTTACATCTCCACATGATCAGCCTGGAGAGTTTGAGTGAGGACATGGGAATTCTGATGAAGGAGTGGAGAGGGCGGTCACGCAGGAGCACTGTGTCCATCAGTACTATTATGCTCATTGATCGTCTGTCCATTGTGAGTGTTATCTGAGCCTTTTTGTGAGTATTAAAGGGTACCTGACCTGACATGAGAAAAAAAAGTTTTATACATACCCAGGGTTTTCTCTAGCCCCCTTCAGGCTGATTGGTCCCTCGCCATCCTCCTCCAACTGGGTCCTCTGCTAGGCAGCCTGTAATCTCTCAAGTTGGCGCCAGTCTGCACAGGCGCAGTACGGCTGCATGTGCTCCCCTGTCACGCTCCCATGGCCAGGAGTGTTCTGCACAGAACACTCCCGGTGACGGGATCACAATGGGGCAGCGCAGCTGGGTCGCACTTGTGCAGTGCACCCCAATTTGCGAAGTTACCAGTCCACCTACCGGAGGATCCAGGCAGTGGAGGAGGAGGGCGAGGTGCCGTTCAGCCTCAAGGGGGCCCCAGGTATGTATAAAACTTTTTTTTCACTCATCTGAGTTTTTTTCCCTCACTCTGAAGAGTCCTTTTAAATTTTAGTGTGGAACATATAATTGCATCTAGGATTGTGAGACGGGCTGATCCCTCAGGCCTGGAACCCATAGTACGGTACTAAGCCATTTCTAAGGGGTTGTAATTTGAAAACATCTTGCTAATGTAATGCTATGTTAATTATATAGTGGTTTGAGTGCTCCTCACAGAAAGCACCTTATAACCTCATATATGGATCGCTGCAAAAAAATGGGGGTTATCAACACCCTATTCAGATATTAAATGATTAGTTTTCTGTGATGAAACTGTAAGGGTGGAGCTTCAGACGCAACAGAGGAGGGAGAAGCTCAGTGATGCTGCGTCGTGAGGATGTTTTTATGATCTGCGCATATGTTTTTATCAATTGTGAGTGCATTACTTGATCTCATACATTGGAATAAATGGTATTATGCTATGCAAGGCGTGTTTTAAGTTTTTAAGGTCCTGATTTGGTATTCTATGAGACAGCTGGAAACTATGATAAACCTCATAGTGTGATAAGGTGGTCCACTCTGCGGTCAGCCATTCAGTTCGGTAAGCTTGTTTTTTAACCATTTGCATGCTGAGTTAGCGCCCTGAGTGGGGAGGTGCACACTGTTCACTAAGTGGTGTTGGGAAGAGATTATGTACCCCAAGACTGGATTACGCTATGTTTCTTTCTATTGTTTTGTTTCTGAGTTCCTACTAGTGTGACCCTAGATCGGTGAAGGGAGTTTCTACAGTTGCTAATACAGAATATGCCTTGAAAGCTCGTCCTGCAAGGTCATCAATACTATCTGGTGAGCCTGTAATTTACTCATTCTGCATGTCATTGGAGGCACTATCAGTGTAGAGTTGCACAATGTTCACAAGTTCATATATAGCATCCTGGACTGGATTACGCTATGTTTTTTCTTATTTCCTTTGTCCGAGTCCAATTATAGTGTGAAGCAAGGTTACCTGAAGAGACAACAAGAGACAATGTGCTGATCTGTAATCAATCAGCAACGAAAATATCGTGAGAGTGTATTATACTACTAGTCTCTGGATATAAAGAATTTTGCTGGAATTTTATGGACATTTCTACTTATAGTTATAGTGTGAGCGCTGCATAAGCTCTGTTTTATAATGTAATGCTATAGGTGGGATCCCACTTGAGCGATGTCATTTTATAAAAATCCCCCATAGTATTGCATTAGCAAAAGCTTTTCTAATCACTAGCACTTAGAAAAGGCTGCTAGTTGATTGAGCCCTCAAAACACTTAACCCCACCTCTGGCAAGGGTGAGTGCGGGCAAATAGGGAGGAGTGACCTGGCACTGTAATATTTTCAAATAAACAAGACATTTTTCACCGCACTCATTAATACAGAGTGTGCTCTGGGTGATCAATACACAATTTACTAACATGAAAAGGAAGGAATAATTAATTTTACTGATATCAAAAAATGTCTGAACAAGGTTATTAACAATTCAAAAACAATTACTATTTTCACACTTCTCAGATGACCAATTGATTATCATAAATCATTTATTATTAACTGCCACTGGTCCAAAATCATGTATGCTGATAAATACTCTGTGCTCAATCATGTGCTACAGAGTGTATGTGAGCCTGGGTTCAGGATATGCAAATAAAGAGTTATGTGCTCACATGGAAACTATAATCATGAATAAATTACAAAATCAGTGAGGTAATAAAAATCAAAACTGTGCAAATAAATTTCTGTGCAATATAAAACCACTTATAACATATGCATTAGCAATAAAAATTCCATTAGCAAAGTACTAGTGTGGTGAATTATGATGCTGGTACTAGGAGGTTACAATGTGTAATACGAGTGTATTGTACTGAATAAGTAGTACACACAACGCGACTCAATTATTAACACAGTATTATACTTTTTAAAGAGAATTCTAAATTTACTTTTAATAGATATGTCAATTAAAACACCTGTTTTTTTATGCTGTATGTTAGGCCACTCATTACTACAAGTACTAGAAGCAATGTACTTCCTCACACAGATCTGTCTCTATGCTGTACAATCCTCAGTCAGTTTTAGATACAAAAGTGTCAGGCTCTTAAAGTGTAACTGCCGGGCATAAAATAAAAAATCAATTCTTAATTTTTATCTGGTAAACAAGTAAGAAGGATGCTAACCAGGCAATCCAAAAGTTAAAATCACTGTTACTTTTCTTGTTGATAAATGAACATTCCCCAGTTTACCTAATTCTTATTTGGTACACACAAAATTTGGTACACAAAAAGGAAGTTGCAGGGCATGCTGGGTTGTCCTTTTTTTGCTTCTCTACTTCCCCTCAGACTTAACTAATGCAGCCTGATTGGCTGAAGCCTCTTTCCTTCCTGTTTTCCCCTCCCACACTCTCTTCCTCTCTGATTGGCCAATATTTCTCATGCTGAGACAATGCACTTTCCATCTGAGTATCACAGATGGACCTGACAAATACAAAACCACTGTTGACGTTTAGTAAGGATTGGGCACTTAACCTCTTGAGGACCGCAGTGCTAAACCCCCCTAGTGACCAGGCCATTTTTAGTAAAATAGGCCACTGCAGCTTTAAGGCCAAGCTGCAAGGTCGCACAACACAGCACACAAGTGATTCCCCCCCCCCCCCCCCCCCCGTTTTCTCACCACCAACAGAGCTCTCTGTTGGTGGGGTCTGATCGCCCCCCCCCCCATGTTTATTTAAAAAAAAAAATACCTGTTGCTTTAAATTGTATACCTCCCTCCTCCCAGCCGGCCAATCATGGCGATTGGCTGTCATAGGCTTCTGCCTATGAGAGCCGATCGCTCTCTTGTCCCCCAGGGGGACAGCCGTGTCACACGGCTGTCACCAGTAAAGCACTGCTGCTGATCGCAGCGCTGTACAAGTAAACACACGGCGGTTTCGCCGTGTAACAGTCTTCCAAGCGGAGCAGTTCATTTGTGCCAGGGTTATTTGCAAATCACTTTTCAATCCCTATATAAAGCTTGCAAATATTTTCTACAACTACCAAAAAAACCCATATTTTTATTTCCAGGAACTACTGAGTGGTGCTCTCCAATGGGAACTCTGAGGCGCAGAGCAAGGGAGGCCCTTGCAGTGGGTGAGGGGGCCAGGGGCTGCTTGGATTGTTTGTACCTAGTTGCACCCCGTCTCCAAAAGTATGCACAAATTTTAATCTCAACTCCAAAACAAATTAAAGACTTTCCTTCATGTCTTGTCCCTGAGACCTCCATCTATAACTTAAATGTATGATTCAATGCTTCCACAGACAGGAAATGAGGTACAGCAACAGTACATGTTTTACAGGAAACTGCAAACATTTATAGATGGGGTAATTAGTGTCTCAGCATTGCTGATTATTATTATCATTTAGGATTTACTGTATATAGGGACGACATCGACTGCAGCGCTATATATAGAATATATAATGTTGTCACTAAATGTCCCTTAGAGGGGCTCACACAGCTGGTACAAGGTCCTCCAGCACCCAAGGCTGACACACCAAAGTGTGTCCCCCCCCCCATCCCTCCCACCCCAGCCGTCACACACTGATTGCTGTTAGACTAAGATGTGCCCCAGGGCCCCCAACACCTTAATCTCTAGTTATCTAGCTTGCAGTCACTGCCATGTATCCCCTTTCTTATTTCTCTTTGCTTCAAACACAATAGGGGGATGATAGCTGAGTGAGTTGTGTGCCCCCTCCTACACTGCGCCTTGAGGCTGGTGCCTCTCTCGCCTCTGCCTGGCCCTGGGGGCTCACACTTGAATCCCTACCATAGTCATATGTCCATCATAGTCTTCGGCCAATTTATGAGTATGCCATATGTTTTCGGAATGTGGGAGGAAACCGGGGTGCATGGGGAAACGCACACAGACACGGTGAGAACATTCAAACTACTTACGGATAGTGTACTGGCTGGGATTCGAAACAGGACCCAGCGCTGCAAGGCAAGAGGGCTAACCACTACAACACTGTGCTTATTAATTACCTCTCTGGATCTCTACAAAACATGCAGTGTTGGTGGGCAGGGCCAGTTTAAGCGGCTTGGGGGCCCTGGGGCAAAGATAAATTGGGGGCCCCCTACACCCACCCAGAAAAAGCAGCCCTCTGGGCCCCCAAACTAGCTGCTGTACTACCCCTCCAGCTCCAGTGCACATGTAGGTGTGGAAAAGTCCTTGGCCCTTAGCATTGGGACAGGCATACTTTGCAAGGTAAGTTCTCCTATACAGGGTACTGCCATAATGTTAAAAGACATAGTTATTCAGGAAGAAGAGCCCCATGCTGATCGGCGGGACTGTGGAGTGGAGGAGATGGAATCGTAGCAATTTTTGGGTACCTGGAGTCTGAGTCGAGAAAAAATTTACTGAATCCGATCCCTAAAAACTGTAATAAAAAGCGAAAATATGTTCTATTTCTCAAATAATAGTTATCATAAATAACTTGTATATGTAGTAATAGCATAAAAGCCACGATTAGCGGCAGAAAAGGGAAATTTGGACACATTGCGGCGGCCGCTATCAGGTGTCTGCAGGTGCCGAAATTGATAGTTTTTGATGCAAATCGCTGTTTTTACTTTGCCACTAAGATGCTAATTTTATCTGGGGCCTGCAGATATGGAAACTTTCAGAGATTGCGGCTAATTGTGCGCCGACCAGCTCCCAAAATTAACATCTTAGCTGCAATGTTGCGGCTTTACACTAGGGGAGAGTTAAGGGTTAGGAGAGGTGGTAGGGTTAGGTACCACCGGGAGGAGGGTCTTAGGGTTAAGCACCACCTGGGGGGAAATAGGGGTCATGACCAGGGGAGCCTTAGGGTTAGAAACCACTGAGGGTCTTAGGGTTAGGGTCTTAGGGTTAGGCATCACCAGGGGAGGGTTGTGTGTGAGAGTAGGGTTAGGTTTAGCTATAGGAAAATATCTGCAAATATTACCAATGGTTTACTATTCCAGGAGCCTTTATTTCATTTATGGCTCCTGTGCAACTATAGCAGAATACAAGAGGTCACCTGACATTAACATGTCAAATATAAAGTGGTAGGTGCACCATTGAAAGCATTCATTTTGCTGATAAGGTGTTTCCTGTGTCATATTCACACAAATAACATATGATTCAATATTAATAAAGCAGAAGTGTGATTCTGTTTTTTTTTTCTGAAACAGACTGAATGATGCTGATTGGTTGTGACTCCTGTCACTTTAATTTTTGGCAGTCTGGATGAGAGGAATTGGAATGCATGCTTAAAGGGACACTACTCCATAAACACATATTGACCTAATGATTGTCTTCATCTTTTATCACTCTGAAATGTTGAGATAAATGTCATCATATTCCAATGTATGCATTCTAAATCTTATGTAGATATAGCTAAGCACTGGTTGCCCTTGCAATCAGACACAACAACTTCAGACAAGTCCCATCATCCAGGAAATACTTAAAACAGTATATCCAGGAAACATTGCAGCTCTGCTGAATCCACAATACCGTATATGCCTAAAGGGAATTGGTGAAATACGGGAGATGTCAATGCTGACTAAAGGCCTGTACACACGCTTGATTGATGACACCCGATGGAGATCGGGCCCCAATCCCTCATGTGAAATCGATGGGCCAAGACTGTACAGAGGCGGAGCGAGTCAGTGTACAACTGACAGCGCATTCTGTTGCTGTACGGGGGCAGAGTGCCACAGAGGGGCACCAAAATAACGTCACAAAAGTATCAGCTGTCACCTGGCGGATTGCTGGCCAAGTGGCGGTCGCTTATCGGGTGCTGTTGCGCACTCGCCAAATTATTGTCTGAGGTCATTATCAGCTGCCTCAGCCAACTTTAATCTAGTAGTGTGTGTACAGGGCTTAAGGCTAACTAATATCCCCAACTACTGCGGACACTTCTGGGTAGGTGCTCAAGGGCAGAGCTTGTTTTTATCTGGTCATAAGTGCTGGTGTCAAATAAATCACTTTTCAGGTACCTGGTCAAGAGCTCTGTGTCTATGGAATTCCTACAGTGTAGACTTCCTGCAGTGGCGCACAGGTGCCACCAGAGGGCATCATAGCAATGAGACTGCAATAGAGGGGGATAAGTAATCAAGGTGTGTGCGGCTGTGAAAGAAGCCCGAGCCACTGCGCACTGCTCTGCTTATGATGGGGGCCACTTGGGGGGTCACAACCCTAACCTCTGCATACCAGCAAGTGGCGGGGGGCCGACACACATGGCACTATGGTCGGCCTGCACCACTCTGCTTATACCGGGGCCAGTCGGCAGGTCCCAACCATCACCTTCGCATACCGGCATGTGGCAGGGACCTGACACACATGACACTACATTCTGCCTGCACCACTCTGCTTATACCGGGGCCACTCGGCAGGTCCCAACCATCACCTTCGCATATTGGCATGTGGCAGGGACTCTGCTTATGCCGGAAAGAGCCACCTGCTCTGTACACACCGACACGCGCGGGGGGGGGGGGGGGTGAGGTTGAAGGGGCAGCCATCCCGAAGAGGTGACTCGAGTATACGTTGACATCCCTACTTTTGTGCCATTTTTGTGGATCCAAGAAATCGGCCTATAGTCAAGTTTATATCGTATGTCTATTTTAATGTAATATCTAATTTTTCTTTTCTGGTGCAAAGTGTACTGTCATTTCTATGAAATATTATTTTCATGCCCATTTCAACAACACAACCATGTAAAAATGAACATCCATATGCAATTCACTTTTTCTCTCAAGTTTTCTTGTGGAAGACAATTTTTCATCTTCTGTTGAAAGGAACTTTTCAGCACTTTGCAATAGTACCAACAAGTAGGCGAAAAAGTACTATCAAAACTATTTTAAGTATTGTCTTGCTTGCTAGTGATTTAAAAGGCATTTTATTGACAAGCTTGAAAATATCACTTTGGAGATAACTTTGGGACCCTGTATTTAAAGTGGTATTGTACTCACCTATGTAATTTCATCTATGGTCTAAAACATTAAACACATCATAAAATTAACAGCTAAAACCATCTGACTATTTTTCGAGGAAGTGTTTTTGCTGGAAGTGTTAAAATTCAAGATTTTTACCTATTTTCACTGGTCATTGATTAGCTTGCCTTTGCTGACCAGCATTATAAGATTGTTTTGGAAGTCTATAAACTGTGTAAACAAGGTAGAAATGTTTTGCTGTATCCAGGGGAAGCAGATAACTTTCTCTTTGTTATTTGCTTATTAATTACTTAATTAGGAGTCAATCTGATGATTTCTCCTGTAGCCAGCAATGATATCAGTTAGCTTTAGTGAGGTGTAAATATGCATTGAAATGACATTATAGTAGTTTTATAGTGTTTCATATTCATGTTTTACTGTGTTTAATGCATTAGAGCAAAATGGAATTTTGAGCGTAATCCCGCTTTAAAATGGCCAGACATCAGAAGTCAGTGCAGAAAATCCCACAGTATACACACTTAGGCCTAGTGCACACCGGAGCGTTTCCGCTGCGGTTTGCGATCTGCTTGCGGGTGCGGATCTGCTAGGGTAATGCATTTCAATGGGGTGGTGCACACCAGAGCGGTAGGCGTTTTGCAGAAACGCATACTCCCGGGCTGCAGCAGATTTTGGATTGCGGATGCGTTTCTGCCTCAATGTTAAGTATAGGAAAAACGCAAACCGCCTGTCAAACCGCTTGGTATAGCGTTTTTGGAAGCGGATGCAGATGCGTTTTTTGTCAGAATCTGCTCTTCCAGGTCAAAGTGTACTTCCTGTTGTTCTGCTTTGCATGAGGGATTGCAGAGAAGGTTTGTGCAAGATGTCTGGCACGTGGTTTACCACAGAAAATTTAATAATTAAAATACAGAATAGTCCAGAGCTGTATGACAAGACATTGCCTGGACACAAAGATCATCAAAGGCTGCATGACATCTGGAGAAACATTGCCCATGAGTTCCTGGGTGAAAAATGGGAAAAATTGTCACCAAAGACTCAAGAAGCAAAAGGTGAGTGTATTTGTTAAACATGTGTTGTTAACTCTTTTAGGTTGACTCTTTTGGCACTGTGCTTACAATATGTGAAGACCCCTCCCCTGAAAGGTTAATTAGCTAATCCTAAGTGTCATTACCACATGTCTCTCTTGCAGTCTGTGTCTCTGTATAGGCATCTCTCAATCGGAACAGCACGTACATGTGTGTCTATGTATGCACATGTATTCTGCATGCGGTTGTGATATTACAGTAAAGAACATGATCATAGATTAACACATACAAAGAGGTTGACCTATTTTTTAATAGTAAAGTAAAGATCATAATGTAATCAAATTAAATGTCAACCTGTAATATTTACATACTTATCGGTTATGGCACAAAGTAATCTGCGAGTTTATCTCGCATTTGAATGGCAGAAATAGGCCCACGTAAGGTAGAAGGGGCAACATTTTGAAGAGCACAGGGTGGAATCTCCTCCTCCTCCTCTGTGTGCATGCCATCTAATGTTCTTACATAATTGTGTAAAACACATGTGGCCTTCACAACTGCAATAGCATACTGTGGTTTCATTTTTAGGGCAGTATGATAAATCCGCCATTTGTTGGAAAGTATGCCAAAAGCACATTCCACCACTTGCCTGGCTTTGGTAAGGCGCTGATTAAACACTTTTTTTTTTCAGAGACATATCTCTTTGGGCATAAGGCCGCATCACATGCTCGGATAGAGCAAATGCCTCATCAGCCACAAACACACATGGGTAAGGTGGGTGTTGTCTGTCAGGCCAGGGTCGTGGTGCTGGTAAGGTCATTTGGCCAGTTAGGAGTTTCAAGCCAAATCTGCTGTGTTGGAAAACAGCAGAATCATGTGAACTGCCGTAAGCACCCACATCCACATATATAAATTTTAAATTCGGATCCACCACAGCCATGAGCACAAGAGAGAAATATTTTTTATAATTGTAATACACACTGCCAGTGGCTGCAGGCATAACAATACGGACATGTTTCCCATCCACTGCTCCTAGGCAGTTAGGGAATTGATGCTTTTCCCAGAAATGCTGAATATTAGCCTCCCACATAGGTAGATCAGGAGGTGGCATAAATTCGGGCTGCAGTGTTTTCCAAATCAGTTTGCATGTGTCCAAAACCAGGTAGCGGATAGTAGATCTTCCCATCAGGAACTGATAATGCAGAGCTGCATATGAATGTCCTGTTGCCAGAAATCTGAAAAGTAATACAGAAATGTTTATTTGTTTTTTGTTCGAAGTTGGTCTCCTGCGCAAAAGATGGAAGTCTGTGCGAGACAGTTATAAAAAGGAGCTGGAGAAACAATATCAAGAATCTAAAAGTGGGTGTGGCAGTTCCCAAAGAACAAGATATAAATTCTGTGGGATTCTGGAATTTATGAGAAAACATCATGAGTCGGCTGAGTAAGTATGGCGCAAATGTACACCTATTACACTTCTGAAAAAAGTATCCGCTACAGCTGTAATATAAATACAAGTCACACAATGCATTGCAGGAGTGTGATAGACTCAATGTGATTCACTGCAGGTCATTTTACAGTAGGCCTTTGCTTAATATGATTGTTTACTAAGCTATTTATAGTGCGATTATCTGTCAGGAATCTGGTAGGATTTTGTGGACAAATACCAGTTGCCTTACACTCATGTGGATCTATTTGGCTGCAGTAGTGTCTGAATCACACACCACGAACAAGCATGTGTAGATTATACATTAATACTTCACTACAAACATGTGATCTGCATGATGACTCAGGGGCTGTGCCTTAAAGTAATACTCACAACATTTCTGCAGGAGAGAAAGGCAACTATGATTGTTGTACAGTTACACATGTACATCAATGACATTTTCTATTTTACATCACTGGCCTCTATACCAGTACTCAATTCTTCTCTTCTTCTTTACATTAGAACTGAAGATAGCCTGCCACCTGATCCTGAGGAGGCGGAAATAGATGCAGGCCACAACACTAGCAGTGATCTGGAAGTGGATGATTTAACTCCACAGGATGGTGACACAGCTACACTGGATGAGAGTGACTCAACAACTGCTGATCAAACACAACCCAGTACACTAACTACTAGGCCACGCACAACTCACAGATCTAGTAGAGGTGTGAGGGCATCAACACAAGGCAGGAGAATAGCAAGAGGTATGAGCAGGGCTGAATATGATCACAAGCTCATTACTTCTATTGAAAAGGCTGTGGATCATATGGAGAAGCGAGAGGAGGAAATCAAACAATTAAAAGAGCCATGCACCCAGTATCTGCTAAGTTTAGTGCCATTGTTACAGAAAGTGCCACCAGATAAGCAATGGGCAGCCAGACATGCCATATCTGAGACCCTGGGCAAATTTTTGCAAACTCAGAGCCAGGCAGAAGAAAATAGCTCCAACTATGTCACTCAACAACACATGCCTCATGCCACTCCTCAGTATCATTCATACCCACAACCATCTTACCAGAGTCACCGTATGTATGACCCACCTAGTTACCCACCTATGCATATGGCAACCCGGCCATATGGGCAGCAGCCACATTATCCTATGACAGGACCTATGCGTTTTGAGCAAGCTAATAGGTATCAAAGATCAGACACTCCAGTGTACACTGATTTATCAGCTCAGACCCAGCCACAAACTACTTCAGAATCAGCTACACAAGCTTTCATTCATGACACTGGAAGCATGTCTGATTATCTTGCACAACATGAGTAGGAAGTGTGCCTTATAGGTAGTGTAAATCGTTATATTTTATGTTAATATTTTAAAGTTAGTTTCACATACCTCAAAGTTATGAGGAGACGCTCCGTTGGAGTGATTGCACGGCGATAATTAGTATCTTGTCTTTGAAGGGCATCCTTCAATTTGGACAGTAGACAATCAAAACTGTCAAAAATACAGATGTATATGTAATTTGTTGATGATGTTTGTGATATAAAAGCATTCTTTTTTGAACATATACATTCTATGTTTGCAAAAATACCTTCATGACAACATGGCCTAAAGAATTATTTGGGCAACCACTACCAAAAACAAATAAAATAATGTCGCTGGCCACAACAAGTGTCTTTACTGAGTTTCTGCTGTTCATAGGTGCATGATATTGGTATAGGTATAAATGTGTGTTACGTGGGGTTATTACCTTAGGTTATTGTTCAAAAATGATGTATGCTTATATACTATAGTAGTTACTGGGTAGTCCAAAAAAGCAATAGGTGTTAGGCAGTGTATGCATAACACACCAGGAACAAGCATAATGGTAATCTTAGTCTTTTAATGCATATACATGATTGCTGAGTGTGTTGGTTTGTACATTGGAGTCCAACAGAGTGTTAAATAAGGCTCAGCAATGACTGCAACATTCATTATTTAAATAACAAGAATGCCAAATGGTACAGAACAAACAAAACAACTCTTACCTGCCCACAGACATTCTGGTGTAGCCAAAGAACTTGTCTGGATGCTGCCTCAAGTCACGATAGAGTGTCCAAAATTGACCCTTCCTGCGCCGCTGTTGCAGTATGGGATGCACCCAGTATCTCCGTGTCCTTGGCCTGCATCTCATATATGCTGCTACACATATTAGTAATAGCAAATCAGGATACATTTTCTCTCTCCACAAAAACAACTCACTCTCAAGCACTATGTCACCTCTCCTCAACTAACCCACAATGCTGTGAAGGACCACTCCCTTTTTATATTGGTACTTGCACTTTAATTCCTTCATTTGATCCACATGTCATCAATATATCTAATTTTTAGCCTTTGGTTCAACTCTTTCTACCTTTTTCCTTAAAAAACGCAAAACGCAAAACGCTAGAAAAACGCATGCTAAACGCCACCGCAAAACGCAAAACGCTAGCAAAACGCAGCTAAAAAAACAGACAAAGCGTTCAGAAAAACGCTAGCGTTTTGCGGATCTGCTTGCGGTTTTTGGTGTGCACCAGGCCTTTGAGGACCAAATGTTCCTCTAGCGCCCCCCTTCTTTACACACAGCCATGTTTGTAAGCTGCTCGCCCTTGTCAGCCACCCCAGGATACTCCATTACTGTCTGATTGTCTGACAGCAGCTAGGCTTTCTGTTTTCATTTTTCTCCCCTGAAAACCACATATGGATGATTTGCTTTACATCTGATGCGAGATGTAAAAGGCTTGATAGCATCTTAAAGCAATAACTCCCTTTCTGAAATGTCTGAAGGCAGCAGCAGAGGAAGGGCACAGAGCATTGATTGTTTTTATTTATGTCTCCAGTGAAATCAAGCGTAAACCGTTCTCTTTATCAGTCTTTTCATTGTGCTACTCTTCAATGTCAGCTCGCATTTCTCAAATCATCTGCCACCTCTGGACTTCAAGCTATATAAATGCAGGATACAGTGAGCTATTCTAATTGTTACAATTACAGGAAATGCTGCCAGCAAAGTATCTTCAATAGCAGCTGCTGTAGTCTGAAAGGAGCCTTGCTCACGGTCCCCGGTCGCTGGTTACTGAAACGGTGCTATGCAATAAGTAAGAAGGGGGCAAGAGTTTCTCTTCAACCTATAAAAGTGTAGAGGTAATAAAGATAAATAATGAACAGATTTAGGTTGCACAATCTGCAGCTTTGGACACCTGCCTGAAACACTTATTTGCCAGAGGGACCTATTTATAAAAGAAGAGTAAAACAAAAAGCATCAAGTTTACATTTTTAACACTTCCCAGATCAGTGCAGACCTGCAATCACCTAGTGCTCAATCAAACACACCCCATAGGCAAACGTAGGGGGGGATTACAGCTGCCCAGAATCTCCCCTCAGACTGGACCCAGTGCAGTGTCTGGGGACAGGCACAAGTTGAGACACCAGAATATCTGCAGGTATCCTGCAGCTCACAGCACCGCCTCCTTTCTTTCCCTGCTACAGTTGACTTTGGATGTAGCAGCAGCGTGTGTATAGAGCATGGAGCAGCTCTGGGGAACTTAACAGAGTCAGCTATAAGCACAGCCCTGTGCCCTTCACTTTCCCCTTCATTACCACTGTCTACTGTCCTCATTATTATCTGTATCCAAACTGCTCCTGATCGATCCCGTTGTCGATTGGGAGCAGATCGGACATTTAGGAAATAATTGTCAGATCCTGTCAATCACGTGGGAAATTGCATTATGTGTACCCAGCATGATGTGGCTGAGGGAGATCTTTCAGGAACCCCCCCTTTGAAAATCTTGGGTTTGCCCCTGCATACCAGTGGCTGTCACCACATTAAGTAAAGGATGGGATAAGACGTGTCTCCAAAAGTATCAAATGTTTAACAACCAACACAAGTAAAAACAGTATTTAGGAACAAAGATTACTCACACATCGTGAACCCCTATGTCTAGGACACTTCAAATGCAACATTACAGGTAAGGCATTTAAAGTGAACCAGAGATGAAAATAAACTAATGAGATAAACAATTGGATCTGTCTTTCTACACCTATAAATGACTCTATTAGATATCTCAAGGTTTTATTTTAGGCATAAACATTTACAAAGCAGATTTAATGTTTCATAGTCTCTGCTCAATTGCAGTGTCTCAAGAGTCCCCAAATGAAAATACATGAACTATTGACCTACTTATCTTTTCCTCTCACAGTAAAAAGCCCAGGTATCTGCTTAGGAAAGTGTTTTATAGCTGTATTTTGTTATCAGTGAGCCAACTGAGTCCTGACTGGAGAAACACTGTCAGTTCCATAGGTAATTATAAACTCTTTCATGCAGGGGAATAAGAAAAGGAGCACAGCAAAAGTGTCTGTATGCTTGCCACTGTATATATACATGACTGTCTTACCATGTCACATGTCATCTCTGGTACACTATAAGGTGCAAGTGCAGAAATGTGAAATAGATAATTCCTGACAGGTTTTGCCATCACCAAGGGTGTTTTAGCATTGCTAATGATTACTTCTCGACCAAGGACCCAGTACTGTCTGAAACGCATCAGCTGTTTGGGGGAGGAGCACGCTTTGCAGTATCCCTTATCCTGTCTGTGTTTTTGCCTTTAGATGTTCAATAAAAGAATAGCTTTTATGGATATATTGTCTGAGCAGAACTTCTTCCAAAAATCCTACTACCTTCAGAAGTGGCATTTGGTCTGCTCCACTGTATCCCGACTTCTCTGTCTTGATCTGGCCTGGGGGGGGTTGAGTGGATTGTTTTCTTTACTGCACATTGATAGTGCTTAGAGATGGCCTATTAGCCCTCTGTTGGTCAGTGATGAGTCACATACTGATAAAACTAGTAGCGCGGGCTATATGTGGAAACAGGCTGGTGTGGACCTTGGACAACACGATACAGCAGCACATTCCTGAGTCGGCCAGGCGACAAATGCTAAGGGGGGAAGCCCTGTAAAATGTATGCCTGAAGTAGAAGGTTGTAGCATGTGAGTGACCATTTTTAATTTGTAATAAATGATCTAATCGTTTTACACTATGGAGGTATGCGTTTTCTATCTTTGAGGTGTTGTGTGTGGAACTAGTACAGAGGAAACTGATGGTATTGGAGGATCGAGACAGGTGGAGGGTAGCCTTTAAAGCGGACCTAAACTGAGAATGTCCAATCTGCTGTTAAAGATACACAACAGCATAAATACCTTTAAACAAAAAACATTTCTTTGTTACAGCTGATACAAATCCTGCAATAAATCTGCCGTGTTTCTACTTCCTGATTCATGGAAGCAGACATATTGTTAACAGCCTGAACTTTCAAATGAGCTCATCATGTGACACAGGGGAGAGATCAGATTACAACTTGTGATTAGACACAAATGAGGGGGAATTAAACAGGCTAAACTCTCTAAATACATTCAGGATGCATTTCTCTACATTTTCCTCCTGTCCTGTGGAAGAGTTCAGTTCCACTTTAATGACCCTGCAAGTGCTGCAGACCCAATCTTACACAGGGTCATTCAATAAGGGTGAGTGCATCCTTCTAGGGGTGAGGTGGTGGTACTCACTTGAAGAAAGGATCTTATGCTTGTCACAGTCCCTTTGAAAACACCTAAAGTGGATTTTGAGAGGCTTGAAAATGTGTTTTTTTTCTCTGGACTTGCAGCATTGAGCGCTGTTCTTGTACTGTCTTATATGTGATTATACTGATTTTAGAGGCGCTCCATGATACGAACCCCAAAATTTGCAGCCTGTGCAGTGTTTTTTGTGGATTGCACATAAAATGAGTTTTTTCCTTTTCATGTTACTTTCTAAAATTATAATTTCTTCCAAACGATTGTTTGCTTTGTATTATGGAACATGCATATAGTTTGAAAATGATATAAACTGCTATAAGAATCTCAGCTGAAAATGTGAGTCCCTTGTGTCACGTGACCTCGGGTTATGACTTGTCTTTAGCAGCTGTCAAACAGGACTCTGAGATAATTGTATACGACCACCTACAATCTGGAAATGTGTTGTCACTGAGGTGTAAAGCTACCCACAGAGCTCAGAGATCTTACTTGTGAAAATTCTTCAAGTAAATATCCATGTTCAGATGACACACAAGTGCACATTCAGGCTTATGGAAGAGGCAGAGGGGAGGACAGCCTCATTGCCAACTTATCCGAAAACAATAGCAGTAACCAGCTACAAAAATCCACCACATCTGACTTAATCTTCTCCCCAAATCTTTTACAAAGAGCAGCATCAGCTGGACATACAAATTGTTCACAGCTAGAGTAAACATTTTGCACAAAATCAATTTAGCAGAAAAAGCAGTCCTTTTTGATCTCTTAAAAAAAATGCTGTGCAGTCAAATGTTTTTTTTTTTTTTTTTTTAAAACATGTTTTTCACAATCTACAAATATCCTTCCCTGGAAGCAGTGCATGACTGAATGGTTGTTTTTCAATTTGTGATCATGAAAGGACCCTGAGCTCTCCGTAAAATCACAGTATGGACTTACCTGGGGCTTCCTCCAGCCTACCATAGGCTGTGAGGTCCCCCGGTATCCTCTTGGCTCCTCTCCAGGTCTTGCTGGTAGCTCTGTTATTTGGCGACTTCAGTCCTGTGCTTGCGCGGTTCAGTCTTAGAGAACCAGGCATGCGCAGGACTCTCACGCCGGCTGGCGTGATGACGCCTGGCCAAGTCACCATTTCATCATAACCCACCTTTTTATAATCACACATGAAAATATATGTAAGCGCAAGCCCTTTAGAATGTTTACCGGCTTTATTTGCATTTTGTGCTAGGGCATAAATAGGAATTGTGTAAAGAATGTCAGCAAACACAAGTCAAGTCATATAGGCAGAATTGTGTATATGATCATGCTGGAATACTTCCTCCTGGCAGCAGAGCAAGCCACTTACTCTACCCCTTCCCTCCTGAATAAAGCTTTGTATTGCAGAAGTCATTATTAAATCAGGTTGGGTGATATTAAGTTTGCTTATAATGACCTTTTAACAGCTTCTGGTGTACGATTGCAAATCTACCTGGGTGAGGAAATACAAACAGAAATGTGCGGTGTGTATCCTATAGTGGAATGATTCAATACCTCTTCAGTTCTAGTATTACTGTAATTCTAAGGGTGATTACATAATAGTGCTGTACAATAAATAATGTGGTGCAAATTACAGACTTGGACAGAGATGAGATTGTAATTTCTTATTTTGCAAAATATGATTTATGAGTCCTGATGCTGGGGTGAAGTACAACCAACCGGTGTGGGTCTGCCCAATCTGAGGTCACTCTCTAAATGACCAACTTCCTAATGTAGCACTGTCCACTTTGAGGTCACGCTCTCATTTAGCTGCCTCCTAATGTGTAGAGTTGAGCTGAAATTTTCGTAATTTCGCATTACTAAAATTACGCATGCGAAATTTGCGATTACGATGCGAAATTACAGTAGCGTAATTGCCATTAAAATCGTAATTGAAAATACCGTAAGCGTAATTTTCAACGCGTAATTTCGCGTTTCGTTCATGCCGTAATTTCGCATTAAACGCTACCGTAATTTCGCGTTAAACCGTAACGCTCTGTATAATATAAAAAAGCCGCCGACTTTAAGGGTTAATAGCAAAGCCCCCTTAAATGCTAAGAGCCTCAAATTTGGAGAATATATTAAGGAGATCAGGAGGAATAAGAGGAAAAAAATTTTTTTCAAAAAGACCTTATAGTTTTTGAGAAAATCGATGTTAAAGTTTCAAAGGAAAAATGTAAACATTTAAAAACCCGCCGAATTTAACGGTTAATAGCAAAGCCTGCTTAAAGTTTAGGAACACCAAATTCCCAGGGTATATTAAGGGGATCAGTGGGAATAAGAGGAAATTTTTTTTTTTCAAAAAGACCTTATAGTTTTTGAGAAAATCGTTTTTTAAGTTTCAAGGGCGAAAATGTCTTTTAAATGCAGAAAATGTCAGTTTTTTTTGCACAGGTAACAATAGTGTATTATTTTCATAGATTCCCCCAAGTGGGAAGAGTTTTACTTACTTCGTTCTGAGTGTGGGAAATATAAGAAAAAAACGACGTGGGGTCCCCCCTCCCAGACCTCTTTAACCCCTTGTCCCCCATGCAGGCTGGGATAGCCAGAATGCGGAGCACCGGCCGCGTGGGGCTCCGCACCCTGACTATACCAGCCCGCATGGTCCATGGATTGGGGGGTCTTGGAAGGGGAGGGGCAGCCAAGCTTTCCCCTCCCCCTCCGAGCCCTTGTCCAATCCAAGGACAAGGGGCTCTTCTCCACCTCCGATGGGCGGTGGAGGTGGAGGCCGCGATTTCCTGGGGGGGAGGTTCATGGTGGAATCTGGGAGTCCCCTTTAAAAAGGGGTCCCCCAGATGCCCACCCCCCCCCCCTCCCAGGAGAAATGAGTATAGAGGTACTTGTACCCCTTACCCATTTCCTTTAAGAGTTAAAAGTAAATAAACACACAAACACTTAGAAAAAGTATTTTAATTGAACAAAAAACATAACCACGAAAAAAGTCCTTTAATATTCTTAATTAACCATTAATACTTACCTGTCCCTTTGTGCATCAGCAAGCCGGCACCATCTATTTCAAATGCTCTTTTATTGAATCAAATGCTTGTAATCCATTATAGCAACGTTTCAAAGCATACACGCTTCTTTGTCAAGCTAGGTTACAAGGCAAATACACTAAATGCATACACAGCACTTCCTTTTATATCACATGGACCTGTAAGCCACCAATCATATCATCAGTATTCAACCACCTATCGGTAAAGCTCCCCATGGAGCGGACCTGATGGGGGACTGCTGAGGTACTTACAGATTGGTCAGCAGTATGTGTCATCCCCTCTACGTATTTCAAATTAGCTTAGTTTTCTCGATAGCGGCGGTTCAGGGACTGCGTCCCTCCTCTGGCTCCACCCACTGAGCCGCCGTCATCGCCGGCGGACCAGATGGGGAACCTCAGAGTCACGTGGGCAGGGCATGACGTAGCCAGTCATCGCCCTCCCTCGTAGCGCTGTCCTATCAGTGTGTGGTGCGTCATAGACGGCGCTCCACCCACTGTAGATGTAAACAAACCTCCGCACCGAGGAATATAGATACGTATGGCCTTACCCTCAAACATACAAAATGCCTTACATACAATTGAATATTATAGTAGGAGACAACAGGGGTGAACAGATAAACGGGGACAGCATTATAAAATCTAATGCACCCAGTTAACATAATGCCACCCAGTGGCAATACCTTATATGTAACAGACATGCACACGCGTATCATACACGTGCGCACGTATGTCATTAACAAGCATCATCCAGTGTGGATCACAGAGCCAGCGACACAGGGAAACCAGTGTGAGTCACATAATTCCCTAATACCATGAAGACAAGGGGTATTTTTTGGGGGAGGGGGGGGGGGGGTTCATTAACTAAAAGAATCACATATCTTCTACACATCATATTATATAAAAGGGGTCAGATCTAATTCTCGATTGAGTCCCCTTGGCTCCATGGTATCAAGTTTTCTAATCCAGTGTGCCTCTCTCCACAATAACCTCCTCAGCCTGTCACCACCCCTTCTAGGCTGTAATACCTGTTCAACAATCATATATTTGAGTTGGCTTACATTGTGTCTGGCCTGACTAAAATGATAAGGGACAGCTTGGTCTATAAGACCCTCTCGTATAGCATGTTTGTGGGATGACAATCTCACTTTGATTTTTTGGGTCGTTTGACCAATATATAGTAGGCCACAGGGGCATTTCAATGCATATACCACATATGTGGAATCACATGTGTGGCAACCCTGAATCTTAAATTTAGTACCCTTGTAGGGGTGAGTTATTTGGTCACCTTTTATAACTGAACTGCAATGGACGCAGTTCAGACACGGAAATGTGCCCCTACGTGAAAGACTAGTTTGTGGTCCCTTTTTAGCACTATCTGCATGTACCAGCCGGTCCCGCAGATTTGGGGCTCGTTTGTATGAAAACATGGGGGGATTCGTGAATTGTTCAATGTGAGGAAAGCTATCTGATAAGAAATGCCAATGTTTTTTTACTATCCTTGCAATATCCTCACTCATAAGGTTGTACTTAGAGATAAATGGGATCCTACTGCCCATATTTTTATGCTTTCTGTGCCCACATCCTGGTCTCTTCTCCCTAGCTCTCTGAACCACCTCCATGGGATAACCACGCTGGATGAATTTGTTCTGCATTTCATCTAATCTCCTGTCCTGAGTCTCACTCTCCTCCACTATCGTCCTGACCCTCTGAAATTGACTTATCGGAACCGATCTCCTCGTGGCCCTCGGATGGAAACTCCCGTAATGGAGAAGGGAGTTTACATCCGTGGGCTTAACGTAGAGATCGGTGACCAGTTGTTCACCCTGACATTTTACCACAGTATCCAGGAAGCTCACTTCTTCCACAGAGCTATGTATTGTCAATCTGATCTGTCTGCATCTATCCATCAATTCTGCCACAAAGTCATCAAGGGTCGAACGTGGCCCCGCCCACAGGCAAAAAATATCATCCATATAGCGAAACCATTGCAGAGCATATTTTTTAAAAAGCTCATTAGTGTAAACAAACATTTGCTCATACACGCCCATATAGATGTTTGCATAGGACGGGGCCACGTTCGACCCCATCGCTGTTCCCCTAATTTGCATGTAAAAAGTATCCTCAAAACGAAAATAATTAAGCTTAAGCACAATTTCCAAGAGAGAGCACACAAAGTCAACCTGTGCCTTAGAATAATCAGATGCTATTTCTAGCATATATCGAACAGCCTCCACACCCCCATCGTGTGGGATGGAGGTGTAGAGGCTTTCTACATCCATGGTAACCAAAAGACACTCTCCCTCAAGTGGAGAGATGTTACGTAGCACATTAAGAAACATAGGTGTGTCTCTCAAGTAAGACTTTTGAGATGTCACATATGGTCTTAGTATCTTATCGAGGTACTTAGCGATGGGGGCAAATATTGAGTCTACCCCCGCCACAATTGGTCTTCCAGGGGGGTCCACAAGGCTCTTGTGGATCTTGGGACAAATGTAAATCACCGGTGTAATAGGATGTGTCTGAATCAGATATTCAGCCAGTTTGTCATCAATTAATTTTTCTCCTGAGGCTCTAGAGACCACCTGAGCTATCCTGGACTGTATGTCCTTAAGAGGGTCAGTGTTGAGTACTTGATATGTTGTCTGGTCCTGTAGTTGCCTCAGCACCTCCTTGCGATATTTATCAGTGTCCATCACTACTATCGCACCGCCTAGAGGGTCAGGACGATAGTGGAGGAGAGTGAGACTCAGGACAGGAGATTAGATGAAATGCAGAACAAATTCATCCAGCGTGGTTATCCCATGGAGGTGGTTCAGAGAGCTAGGGAGAAGAGACCAGGATGTGGGCACAGAAAGCATAAAAATATGGGCAGTAGGATCCCATTTATCTCTAAGTACAACCTTATGAGTGAGGATATTGCAAGGATAGTAAAAAAACATTGGCATTTCTTATCAGATAGCTTTCCTCACATTGAACAATTCACGAATCCCCCCATGTTTTCATACAAACGAGCCCCAAATCTGCGGGACCGGCTGGTACATGCAGATAGTGCTAAAAAGGGACCACAAACTAGTCTTTCACGTAGGGGCACATTTCCGTGTCTGAACTGCGTCCATTGCAGTTCAGTTATAAAAGGTGACCAAATAACTCACCCCTACAAGGGTACTAAATTTAAGATTCAGGGTTGCCACACATGTGATTCCACATATGTGGTATATGCATTGAAATGCCCCTGTGGCCTACTATATATAGGTCAAACGACCCAAAAAATCAAAGTGAGATTGTCATCCCACAAACATGCTATACGAGAGGGTATTATAGACCAAGCTGTCCCTTATCATTTTAGTCAGGCCAGACACAATGTAAGCCAACTCAAATATATGATTGTTGAACAGGTATTACAGCCTAGAAGGGGTGGTGACAGGCTGAGGAGGTTATTGTGGAGAGAGGCACACTGGATTAGAAAACTTGATACCATGGAGCCAAGGGGACTCAATCGAGAATTAGATCTGACCCCTTTTATATAATATGATGTGTAGAAGATATGTGATTCTTTTAGTTAATGAACCCCCCCTCCCCCAAAAAATACCCCTTGTCTCCATGGTATTAGGGAATTATGTGACTCACACTGGTTTCCCTGTGTCGCTGGCTCTGTGATCCACACTGGATGATGCTTGTTAATGACATACGTGCGCACGTGTATGATACGCGTGTGCATGTCTGTTACATATAAGGTATTGCCACTGGGTGGCATTATGTTAACTGGGTGCATTAGATTTTATAATGCTGTCCCCGTTTATCTGTTCACCCCTGTTGTCTCCTACTATAATATTCAATTGTATGTAAGGCATTTTGTATGTTTGAGGGTAAGGCCATACGTATCTATATTCCTCGGTGCGGAGGTTTATTTACATCTACAGTGGGTGGAGCGCCGTCTATGACGCACCACACACTGATAGGACAGCACTACGAGGGAGGGCGATGACTGGCTACGTCATGCCCTGCCCACGTGACTCTGAGGTTCCCCATCTGGTCCGCCGGCGATGACGGCGGCTCAGTGGGTGGAGCCAGAGGAGGGACGCAGTCCCTGAACCGCCGCTATCGAGAAAACTAAGCTAATTTGAAATACGTAGAGGGGATGACACATACTGCTGACCAATCTGTAAGTACCTCAGCAGTCCCCCATCAGGTCCGCTCCATGGGGAGCTTTACCGATAGGTGGTTGAATACTGATGATATGATTGGTGGCTTACAGGTCCATGTGATATAAAAGGAAGTGCTGTGTATGCATTTAGTGTATTTGCCTTGTAACCTAGCTTGACAAAGAAGCGTGTATGCTTTGAAACGTTGCTATAATGGATTACAAGCATTTGATTCAATAAAAGAGCATTTGAAATAGATGGTGCCGGCTTGCTGATGCACATTGGAATTTGATCTGGAGTGCTGCCGGATCTGGCCGTGGCACATCGAATGAATAGCAGAGAAGGTGCTTCACTATATTCTTTACTACTTACCTATCCCTTTAAATAAATGATCCCTCGAAATAGCCTCGGAAATGTTCTATCAGTTACAATGTAACAAAGTTATTACAATGTAACAACTTTGTTACATTGTAACTACGCCGCACCCGACGTCACTCGCCGCCGCCGCATACGCGTCTGCGCTGCACACATTCCCGACAGAGCTCTGAGCTATATAGCTCAGAGCTCTGAGAAGCATCTTTGTATTTTGGCTCCAAGGAGCCCCATTGGTCCTTAGCAGACCAATGGGGTTCCTTCAAATCAAAAGGAACCCCATTGGTCTGCTAAGGACCAATGGGGCTCCTTGGAGCCCAAATACAAAGATGCTTCTCAGAGCTCTGAGCTATATAGCTCAGAGCACTGTCGGGTCCGTGCAGGACGCTAAGTCCCCGCCGGCTCCGCTGCCCTCCCCGCCTCTCCCACATGTCACCCACATGTCACTCACATGTGGGTGACATGTGGGTGACAGATGTGGGCGGGGTGGACAGCAGACCAATGGGGTTACTTCAAATCAAAAGGAACCCCATTGGTCTGCTAAGGACCAATGGGGCTCCTTGGAGCCCAAATACAAAGATGCTTCTCAGAGCTCTGAGCTATAGCTCAGAGCTCTGTCGGGTCCGTGCAGCGCAGACGCGTATGCGGCGGCGGCGAGTGACGTCGGGTGCGGCGTAGTTACAATGTAACAAAGTTGTTACATTGTAATAACTTTGTTGCATTGTAACTGATAGAACATTTCCGAGGCTATTTCGAGGGATCATTTATTTAAAGGGACAGGTAAGTATTAATGGTTAATTAAGAATATTAAAGGACTTTTTTCGTGGTTATGTTTTTTGTTCAATTAAAATACTTTTTCTATGTGTTTGTGTGTTTATTTACTTTTAACTCTTAAAGGAAATGGGTAAGGGGTACAAGTACCTCTATACTCATTTCTCCTGGGAGGGGGGGTGGGCATCTGGGGGACCCCTTTTTAAAGGGGACTCCCAGATTCCACCATGAACCCCCCCACCCAGGAAATCGCGGCCTCCACCTCCACCGCCCATCGGAGGTGGAGAAGAGCCCCTTGTCCTTGGATTGGACAAGGGCTCGGAGGGGGAGGGGAAAGCTTGGCTGCCCCTCCCCTTCCGAGACCCCCCAATCCATGGACCATGCGGGCTGGTATAGTCAGGGTGCGGAGCCCCACGCGGCCGGTGCTCCGCATTCTGGCTATCCCAGCCTGCATGGGGGACAAGGGGTTAAAGAGGTCTGGGAGGGGGGACCCCACGTCGTTTTTTTTTTATATTTCCCATTATACGGAGCGTTACGGTTTAACGCGAAATTACGGTAGCGTTTAATGCGAAATTACGGCATGAACAAATAACCATTGTAATGCGAAAATTACGCTTACGCGAAATTTCGCGAAATCCTTCTTCATTACGATTATGTACTTACGGCCATAATCGTAATTACACTAATTACGCGAAATTTAGCGAAATCGTAGTTAGGTCATTACGCTCATCTCTACTAATGTGGCTCTGCCCACTCTGAGGTCCCTCTCTAATTGGCCCGCCTCCTAATGTGACTCTGAACAATCTGAGGTCCCTCTAAAAATTACCCACATCCTAACTCTGATGTCACTCTTCTAATGTGTCTCTGCCCACTGTAATGTCATTCTCTGAGTGGCCCACCTCCTAATGTGACTCTGAACAATCTGAGGTCCCTCTAAAAATGACCCACATCCTAAAGGGGCTCTGCCCACTCTGATGTCACTCTTCTCATGTGTCTCTGCCCACTGTGATGTCATTCTCTGAGTGGCCCACCTCCTAATGTGACTCTTCCCACTCAAAGATCATTCTCTGCTTCCTGATGTGGTTACTCTGCATAGTGACTCAGGAGCCTAGCATATAGGCATATATGCTTATATAGCATATAAGTTACTTCATATACCTGAAACCAAGCAACCAATCAGTAGCAACGTTTCATTTCTCAAGCTATGTCACTTTAATTAGACTGTCAAACATTTAAAGCTTAACAGCCAATCAGCAAACCACTTTGTATTCTCAGAGTGCACCTATAAAAAAAATTCTGATTGATTGTTACTGTACTGTGCAACCCATCAATACTGTTTGTACATTATTATTCAATTATTAAAATGATGTCAAAAACGCCTGTGGCATTTCCTGACAGACAACGAACTGCAACCCCTCCCCTTATGCTGCCCTGATCTCTGCCTATTTAGAGTTGTCTAGTTCTTGAGACAGAGTAGATGGACTCTGTTCCCTCTTGCCCTCACAAGCCTCAGGCTACAAAAATTACTTCAATGACTCCTCTAATGTGTGCTTTACAGTACTGAACATATTAGGAGCTGCTTGAATTGTTATTCACTAAAGCCACAAGCCCAAACAAGATCAGATTTTTTTTTTGTGTGGAAGTTTTTGCATAATTAATCATATAAAATAACTGATGGCTGGCAAAAGCTTACCACTTCTTTCTTGTTATGTAAGCATTTTATATTTCCTGTCAAACAGCTACCAATACATTTTTTTTATCTAGTTAGTGTGTAAAGCATAGATAAAGTGTAAAGAATAGATACTTATCTGTCATTTGGTCGCCTAGTTAAATGAACATTAGCTTACAGAGTAAGTCAATAATTTTGAGTAATTAAAAAAACTGTAATGAACATTAATGGCTTTAAAAGGGCCATGGGCAACAACGTGGTGTATCTAAGCTAAAGATATGCTAATTAATTCCATATTCTATTGGTAAGATATAAAAACAACACAAAGTTACACTATCCCTGGTCCATTTCACGTTTATTGCACAGAGCTGGCCTGAGGCTTGTTTAGCAATGCACCAGATGTTTCTTTGAGCAGTGTATTTGTCTGTGTGCGATGACAGATGCACTTTGAAATCTCCCTGTATGTAATGATGGAGTTTGCCATTTCAAATCTGGAAATTCAATTTGTTTCCACACAAGAGAGGAAAGAGGGCAAGCTCAGGAACAAGAGAGTGTAGTGGCTTTTTTTTGTTGTCCTTCACTCTTTACTATTGTAACTACTAATGCATTATAATGTTTACCGTGTCTGTCATGTTCATTCTGGCAAATTTATATTACAAGACAAACACGGCTGAGCTTGTAATCCTATACATAATGTGAATATTATTATCTGAACAACGGAGAATAAGACATTAAAAAAACAACAAAATATATTAAAGTGGACTTGAACTCAGAACTCCTTTCTGTTCTGAAAGATACACTTGTATTTTGTATGCTGTATCATTTTTTGTATTTTGTCATTAATTATGTAACTTGTATATTGGTGTACACCATTGTCTGTATTATGTACCCCATGTTTGTTTCTTACTTTGTACAGCGCCACGGAATATGTTGGCGCTTTATAAATCAATAATAATAATAATAATAATACACTTCTTTGTTACAGCTAACACAAACCCTAAAATAAATATGCACAGTTTCTACTTCCTGATTCATGGAAGCAGACATATTGTTTACAGCCTGTGCTTTCAAATGGGCGTATCTGCTTTTCTTCCATAGGCAGTCATGTGACACAGCGGAGAGATCAAATTACAACTTGCGATTAGACACAAATTAGGGGGAATTACACAGGCTAAACTCTTTAAATACATACAGGGTGCATTTCTGTTGTTTTCCTTGTGTCCTGTGCAAGAGTTCAGGTCCACTTTAAAAGAACAAATTTTACCAAATACTCTGCCTTGTGTGGGTAGCATGTCACACTGAAGAACAAAATATAAACTACCTGAATGTGTATTTAACCTAAGCTGGGAAAAGAGGAAGTTACCCTCAGCTACATTCTGGAAAGACAATGTCATCATGGAAATTTCCAACTTGCAGTCTTCCTTTTATCCTGTGATCAGATGGTCTTCACAAAATAGATCTATTATCTACTTCCCATTTATTTACCTTGGGGTAGATCAGACACTTCCTGTCTTACACCTGGTCCAGAAACTATAAAACATTAAACTTTATTAACCATTGCCTGCCACAACTAGAAATCAGACAACTGGAAATCAGAACAGCTTAGCCCCATCCTGCACATAGATTTTAACACATTTGGCACCACAATCTATGTCCCAGCTGGGCCTCACACAACCATTTCTCACACATAGAGATGGCTCGAACCTCCGATTTTCGGTTCGCAAACCTCGAACGCAAACTTTGCAAAAAGTTTGGTTTGCGCAAACTTTTGCGAACCGCAATAGACTTCAATGGGGAAGCGAACTTTGAAAACTAGAAACATTTATGCTGGCCACAAAAGTAATGGAGAAGATGTTTCAAGGGGTCTAACATCTGAGTTTTTGCATGGAGGAGTGGGATACCCACCAAAAGTCCTGGGGAAAAATCTGGATTTGACGCACAACAGCGTTTTAAGGGCAGAAATAACATTGCATGCTAAATTGGAGGCCTAAATTGCTTTAAAACATCTTGCATGTGTATATGTTACGGCCAGAACCCGAAGTTTGGCCAGAACTAGAAGTGGCCGGCCACTTCGGGTTCTGGCCGGCCATTGTGCGAACTGGCCGCTGCGCTGCGGCCAATGTGAGAAATGCAACAATTCCTGTAAGGTTAATGTTATGTTGTGGCCGCAGCGCAGCGGGCAAATGTATCACATCTTAGTTTATTCAATGAAATTAAGCCGGCGACAATGTGCGAACTGCCTTTTTTATCTGCCTCTCTCTCCTCCTCTGCCTCTCTCTCCTCCCCCCCCCCCCGCCTCTCTCGCTCTCCTATGGGCAGCCGGGCGGGGACACGCGTGTCCCCCCCCCCCCCCCCCGGAGTCATTCGTCGCGGCAGGGAATCCTGCCGTTCTTGCAGAGCGGGTGCTGGCAGAAGCAATGTCTGCAGCCTTCCCGCTCTGCTCTCCTGCCGAGACGAACGACTCTCCTGGACATGCGTGTCCCCGCCGGCTGCCCATAAGAGAAGGAGAGAGAGGCGGGGGGAGGAGAGAGAGGCGGGGGGAGGAGAGAGGCAGAGAAAAAGCCGGCGGCTTAATTTCATTGAATAAACTAAGATGTGATACATTTGCCCGCTGCGCTGCGGCCACAACATAACATTAACCTTACAGGAATTGTTGCATTTCTCACATTGGCCGCAGCGCAGCGGCCAATTTGCACAATGGCCGGCCAGAACCCGAAGTGGCCGGCCACTTCTAGTTCTGGCCAAACTTCGGGTTCTGGCCGTAACATATACATCAATCAGGGAGTGTAATTAGAGTAATGCTTCACACTGACAGACTAAACTCACTGTGTGATGCACCACAAATAACTGTTTGTGTAGTGACGGCTGTGCTGGACTGGTGCGCACCATGGCGAGAGTGCAGGCCATGGCGGTTTTCAAGCCCATATGGTCGCTGAGCTGAGGTAGCTTAATGACAGAACAACAGCGACTGTCCAGCTGATCGAATTTGGTCTGTCCACAATGAAGCAACAACCTTATTATCTTGGGTGTGCCCCCCCCCCCGGAGACACTCATATAGCCGGCGGTCATTGCTTTATTGTGATACGCAAGAACCTTCACCGCGGCAATGTAACAATCACGAAGGGGAATTGACACATGTACATGCCTTTTGTTTTGTTGTTGCAGCTGCAGTGCAGCCAGAAAAATTAGGCAGGCGTGTACACGCACCAGAAAAATTATTATAGCGGCCACTGCTAGCAGTAGCCTTAAAGAGACACTGAAGCGAGAATAAATCTCGCTTCAGTGCTTATATATAGCAGGGGCATGTGTTTATCCCGCGGCTAAACGGGGGTCCCTTCACCCCCAACCCCCCCCCCCCCTGCAAAATCTGTGACCAACTTGGTCGTAGATTTTGCTGCTGCTGGAGGCAGGGCTAACGGCTGCAGCCCTGCCTCACAGCGCGTCTATCAGCGGCGCATCGCCGCCTCTCCCCCGCCCCTCTCAGTGAAGGAAGACTGAGAGGGGCGGGGGAGAGGCGGAGATACGCGCTGACAGACACGCGTGAGGCAGGGCTGCGGCGGATAGCCCTGCCTCTATGCGGAAGAGATCCCCGCACTTCACCGAGGGGATTTGGGGGTGAAGGGACCCCCGTTTAGCGTCGCGATAGCGGCGGTTTAGCAGGGGCACACATGCCCCTGCTATATATAAGAGCTGAAGCGAGATTTATTCTCGCTTCAGACTCTCTTTAAAAATTCAGGAATCCGCCTGGAGTCCTGGACCCTGTTGGTGGTGGAGGAGAAGGCAGTCAAGTGGCCTGCAGACAGAGATGCTGTGTGGGAAGCGACTTAGTCTTGGGGCAGGCAGTCACACGGCGTGCAGGCAGAGATGCTGTGTGTGGGGACTGAGCAGTAGCCCTCCGAGATCCATGCCTCATTCATTTTGATAAAGGTGAGGTACTGAACCCTTTTTTGACTTAGGCGACTTCTCTTCTCAGTGACAATGCCTCCAGCTGCGCCGCTGAAGATCCTTTCTGACAGGACGCTTGAGGCAGGGCAAGACAGAAGTTGGATGGCAAATTGTGACAGCTCTGGCCACAGGTCAAGCCTGCGCACCCAGTAGTCCAAGGGTTCATCCCTGCTCACAGTGTCTACATCCACATTCAAGGCCAGGTAGTCAGCTACCTGCCGGTCTAGGCGTGGTTCCGGAAGGAATCACCCGAATCTAGATTTTTTGGTTTGATGTCTGCATTTCTGCTCCATGACTAACAGTGGACCATACTTTATTTGCTTTGCTCAGACACTATCTCATTGCAGTGAACAGATTTTTAACAAACTAGATTGTGACTTTAACAGTTAAAGAGAACCCAAGGCAGCATTTTCAAATCTTAATAGGACACAGAGGCATGTCCAGCTCCCCAGGCTACCACCAGGCTAGTGGCAATCTGATTGGAGGAAGCTAGGGCAGGTGGGGAGCGGCAGGAGGGGGGGGGGGGCTGTTGATGGATTGACAAGCCACAGGTAAAAAGCAGACTAGCGACAAGCAGATTGGAGGATTGGAGATTGGAGGAAGCTAGTGGAGGCAGGGAGCGGCGGGGGAAGCCTGTTCATGGATTGACAAGCCGCAGGTAAATGGCAGGCTAGCGACAAGCAGATTGGAGGATTGGAGATTGGAGGAAGTGGCGGGGGGAGCCTGTTCATGGATTGACAAGCCGCAGGTAAATAGCAGGCTAGCGACGAGCAAGATTGAGGCTTGCCTGGCGGTATTTTGCTGGGGTGACAGCAGGGCCCGGGAAGGGAGGGGGGGGGGGCACTCCGAGGGACATTTAAGTGACAAGACAATGTACTCTGTACAAAGCTGAGGAAGATGTCGGCGCTATATAAATAATAATTATATCCCCCTCACTTCAGGTTCTCTTTATGGTGGCCACACATGGTTATATTCTTTTTATTGTTTAGGTTCAAGCATTCCAATCTTTTGAGAGATTTGACCAATATACCACACACTTGTTTTCATTTTCCCCACAATTATGAGAATATTGATCACGAAAAATCATTGCATAGACAATATCAGCATATCACAAACCATTCAATGTTTAGAAAAATTTATCAGAATTTTCCACTATTGCCAATTGAGAAATATCGGGGACTAAAACAGCAAAATTTCTTGGATGAACAAAAAAGAAAATTCATTTTTTTGTACAATTGATAATTTTTTTTTATAAAAAAACACATGTAAATCTAACATTTTGGTTGAATCTTGTGTGGCAGATTATATGGAGAGTATGCCCAATCTAAAGTATTAAAGTAGAATAAGAACTGGTGGCATGCATGATCAAGCAGTCAATACCCTGGGGTGATAGCTGGATGCCACTGGCTTCGTTTGTAAGTAGTACAAAAAAAAGTATAATATGTAACTGAGCAATTATTTCAAAGCAGCATTGTTTCATTAAAGAGTAACTGTCAGGCTGCAGAAGCTAATTTAAACCTCTATTCTCCTGTGTTAAACAGTTTAGAAGGAAGCCCAAAAGCAATTAGTGAAGATAAAAATCTCAGTTACCTTTGATGTGTGCTTATCAGCAAGTCTGTTATTCTTAAGAAGACGCAAGCCGCATACCATACTGCAAAGCATTCTGGGGCTCTCCCCTCGGCTGCTATGTTACAGCAGCTTGTAATCGCGTAGCACTGATAAATCTCGGGCAGAGTACACTGCAGGAGTCAGCTATTGTTCCTAGCCACATGGCTCATTAATATTCACTGCACACTGTGTTATTCAAGTACAAGCTTATCTGTGATCAGGAAGCAGGCAGGACATGACGACACATTTGACAGAAAAACATGGAGCCTGCCATGAGCTGTCAGGAGCATCTATCTCTGCATATACTATATACAAATTCTGTGAAATCCAAACGTGGACAGTGAAATGCATATGTAATGTAAGTACAGCCAATCTTTAGCTACTGATATATGTGTTTATTTTCTCTGAGACCTTATACCTAACAGCTCCTCTTTAAGTTTTTGAGAACAGAAATCTAAAATTATATATTTATTTCAGCGATTTGTTCCGTCTGAAAAAGAACTATGATCTCTCTGGGATTTGGAGATACTTGAATTACAAGATACTTGGAGCAAACAGGCGGCTGTTTTATTGAATGATTCAGTTGGCGCGGTGCAGCTGTTTCTAAAAGGAATGTGGTTTGCAATGATTATGGGATTTGTTCCATGGTATATGTTAGATATTTGATATATTTAGCAATGTAATTGTTTAACCAATTTCAGATTTATTAGCCTATCCCCACCTAGAAATTACACTGTGATGTGCCCTGCTGAGCCTGGCTTGACTGGCAACATAAGATCATTTATCAAAGGAGAGTCTTATACCTCTGTTTCCCTAGCAATTCTAATAGAGAGTGCCAAACCCTAAGCTAATCACTTTACATACCTATCTTCAGCTCTGGTCAGAAGGAAAAGTATGGTTATTTATTTCCATATTCCAGGGCCCATGTGCAATTCATTTTTTCTCCTTAAAGTGAACCTCCAGACTAAAAATCAACTCAGCAGCACTGAAAAGGCCTGGTGTTTCTTTAACAGTTTCACAGCATCAGAACTTTGTTTCTCTTATACAAGTCTAATTTTTAGCTACACAGAAGAAAACTGCCGGGCATTTTTCCCCTGATGCTGTGCATACATTTTGAATTTGACATTTGAAGCCTAGCGTGTGCAACTGGGAGGGGTAATCAGGACACAGGACAGTTGGAACTGTGTCTCATGCTCCCTGTCACCTCCTTTCAACCAAAAAGATGGCTGCCCCCATGACAAAGATGGCAGCCCCCATGAACTCACAAACATTTGCCTGTTCTTTTAAAACAGGGTGAGTAAAAGATTATATTACCTATCTATTCTAATTAACATAACTAATGTAACTTAATGACAGTATGTTTGTTTAGACTGAAGTTCCCCTTTAAGCCCCATACACACGCTCAATAGTGGTCTTTTATGCAGCAAAATTATCAAACAACTATTGTTGTGAAATAAGTTGTAACAACCAGAAAAAGTTGCTTGCTATTGTTCAAACCAATGATAAGTCAATCCAACAGTTGGATTGACGTCTTATCAGTCTTATGATTTGTTTGAACAATAGCAAGCAACTATTTCTGGTTGTTTCAACTTGTTTCACAACAAAAGTTGTTTGATAATTGTGCTGCATAAAAGACAGCTGGTGAACGTGTGTATGGGGCTTAAGCCTCCAAGTTGGTACTTTTATGCATTGTTAATAAAGGGCCTTTTAACTATTTAAGGACCGCGCTAATTGAAATCTACGCCCTGTTTTGGAGGGCTCCTGGCTGGCAGGGCGTAGATTTCAATTACCCGCCGTTGCACGCATCTGCCGTTTCTGCCGCTCCCCGCCGATCACGCCGCTCAAACCCGATGAGTCTCGCCGCATCTCACATTCTCTGCCTGTCTCTATGACAGCAGAGCCATCTGAGCCGGTCAGGAGCCGTTTCATTGGCTCCTGGCCGTATCTATCAATGTAAGCCGCTCCCAATGGCTTACATTGATAGACAGGGTCAGGAGCCACTTTCATTGGCTCCTGACCATAGAGACGGCAGAGTCTATGTCCTGGTGCTCCCGGCGATGATGGCGGTTGCGGCGGGTATGTGCGGAGATTCGTCGGTATTTCGTCGGGATTCTGCGTTCCTGTACCAGCGGTCTCTGGTCCTTAAGGGGGCCTGCCAACTCTCCTGGCCTGAACCCCATAGAGAATCTGTGGGATATTGTGGGATATTGTAAAGAGAAAGTTGAGAGACGCAAGATCCAACACTCTGAATGAGCTTAAGGCTGCTATCGAAGCATCCTGGGCCTCCATAACACCTGAGCAGTGCCACAGGCTGATTGCCTCCATGCCACGCCGCATTGAAGCAGTCATTTCTGCAAAAGGATTCCTGACCAAGTATTGAGTGCATAACTGAACATAATTATTTGAAGGTTGACTTTTTTTGTTTTAAAAACACTTTTCTTTTATTGGTCGGATGAAATATGCTAATTTTTTGAGATAGGAAATTTGGGTTTTCATGAGCTGTATGCCAAAATCATCAATATTAAAACAATAAAAGGCTTGAACTACTTCAGTTGTGTGTATTTGAATCTAAAATATATGAAAGTCTAATGTTTATCAGTACATTACAGAAAATAATGAACTTTATCACAATATGCTAATTTTTTTAGAAGATCCTGTATTAGCTCCGAGCTATGTAAACACAATTAACACATTTTAACTTCTTGCCGACCGCGTCACGCCAGTAGGCGTGGCCGCGGCGGCAGCCCCAGGACCGCCTAACGCCAATTGGCGTAAAGTCCTGGGGCTCTGTTTTGCAGGAGATCGCGCGCAGGCTGCGCGCGCATCTCCTGCTTGGGGGGCGGAGCTCCGCCCCGCCTTCAGTCTCCGAGCGGCTATTGCCGCTCGGGAGACCGGTAGACGGCGTGATCGCCGTCTATTTACTTTGTGCAGCGCTGCGATCAGCAGCAGCGCTGCACTGGGGACAGCCGTGTGACACGGCTGTCCCCATGGGGGACAAGAGAGCGATCGGCTCTCATAGGCAGAAGCCTATGACAGCCGATCGCCATATTTGGCCGGCTGTGGGGAGGGAGGGAGGGAGGGAGGGAAGGGAGTTAAAGAAACAGGGTTTTTTTTTAAAAAAAACCAAACAATAATATTTATTAAAAAAAAAATAAACATGGGGGGAGCGATCAGACCCCACCAACAGAGAGCTCTGTTGGTGGGGAGAAAAGGGGGGGGGAATCACTTGTGTGCTGAGTTATGCGGCCCTGCAGCTTGGCCTTAAAGCTGCAGTGGCCATTTTAGCTAAAAAATGCCTGGTCACTAGGGGGGTTTAGCCCTGCAGTCCTCAAGAGGTTAAGAAAACGGACAGTGTGCATTCCTTCCACTATTGCCACGCACAGCATCCCTGACTTCCATCACTGCCCCCTACATCCTTGCACTGCTAATCCCGACACTCACTGCGCTGTACTAACGAGAAAACCCGGCAAAAGCATCTTTGAATTTGCCTCAGGGGTTTCTCATTGGTTTTTACTCTGACCAATGGTATCCCTTAAAAATGTTGACATTTTCTCAAAATATACAAGGTCTTTTTGAAAAAAAATGTTTTCACTTGTTCCTACTATTACCCTTAACATACCTAGCAAATTTGGCGATAATAGCATGTACTGGGCTTTGCTACTAACCGCTAAATTGATGGTTTTCACGTCAATGTAAATCATGAATATTTTGCAAAATTAAGTGTAATTATGAATGGATTACGCAAAATCAATTTAATTTCGAAATCGTAACTATGTGTAATAGCAATTGCAAAATGTTACATGAAATTTTCCAAAGCGAAAATAGCACTTTACAATCATCACTAATCTCAGCCATGTCACTAAACACTAATCTCAGCCAAGTCCGCAATTATTCAGTACAGTAACACCTACATCTACATGCTTCTTTTCAAGAATTTCCTTGTATTTATACAAAAAGACTGCAGCAATATACATTTTCTTTCCTTCTCCTTTCCCATCCACAACCCCCTTTGGTTCTCTTTCTCCTATTTCTCTTTCTCCTTTTCCTCTTCTGCCTGTTTTTTTGCTAGGGCAACAGAGCGGAAGAGGGTGGGCGGAGAGCACCTAGGCATTTCTGCTCTGGGTGCTGGAGGACTTTGTCCTGGTCCTGCCAAGGAGTGATGGGAATTGCAGATGGCATATGAATGGGAAGAGCTATAACAAAAATGAGAGGGGTTCTCAGACTCATTACAAATCCCCTTTGTTTTACATATCCCATCATACAGTGGCTTGCAAAAGTATTCAGCCCCCTTGAAGTTTTCCACATTTTGTCACATTACTGCCACAAACATGAATCAATTTTATTGGAATTCCATGTGAAAGACCAATACAAAGTGGTGTACACGTGAGAAGTGGAACGAAAATCATACATGATTCCAAACATTTTTTACAAATCAATAACTGCAAAGTACGGTGTGCGTAATTATTCAGCCCCCTGAGTCAACACTTTGTAGAACCACCTTTTGCAGCAATTACAGCTGCCAGTCTTTTAGGGTATGTCTCTACCAGCTTTGCACATCTAGAGACTGAAATATGTGCCCATTCTTCTTTGCAAAAGTGCTCCAGCTCAGTCAGATTAGATGGACAGCGTTTGTGAACAGGAGTTTTCAGATCTTGCCACAAATTGAACATTTGGATTTAGATCTGGACTTTGACTGGGCCATTCTAACACATGAATATGTTTTGTTTTAAACCATTCCATTGTTGCCCTGGCTTTATGTTTAGGGTCATTGTCCTGCTGGAAGGTGAACCTCCGCCCCAGTCTCAAGTCTTTTGCAGACTCCAAGAGGTTTTCTTCCAAGATTGCCCTGTATTTGGCTCCATCCATCTTCCCATCAACTCTGACCAGCTTCCCTGTCCCTGCTGAAGAGAAGCACCCCCAGAGCATGATGCTGCCACCACCATATTTGACAGTGGAGATGGTGCATTCTGAGTGATGTGCAGTGTTAGTTTTCCGCCACACATAGCATTTTGCATTTTGGCCAAAAAAGTTCCATTTTGGTCTCATCTGACCAGAGCACCTTCTTCCACATGTTTGCTGTGTCCCCACATGGCTTGTGGCAAACTGCAAACGGGACTTTTTATGCTTTTCTTTCAACAATGGCTTTCTTCTGGCCACTCTTCCATAAGGACCAACTTTGTGCAGTGCATGACTAATAGTTGTCCTATGAACAGATTCCCCCACCTGAGCTGTAGATCTCTGCAGCTCGTCCAGAGTCACCATGGGCCTCTTGACTGCATTTCTGATCAGCACTCTCCTTGTTCGGCCTGTGAGTTTAGGTGGACGGCCTTGTCTAGGTAAGTTTAAAGTTGTGCCATACTCCTTCCATTTCTGAATGATCGCTTGAACAGTGCTCTGTGGGATGTTCAAGGCTTTGGAAATCTTTTTGTAGCCTAAGCTTGCTTTAAATTTCTTAATAACTTTATCCCTGACCTGTCTGGTGTGTTCTTTGGACTTCATGGTGTTGTTGCTCCCAATATTCTCTTAGACAACCTCTGAGGCCGTCACAGAGCGGCTGTATTTGTACTGACATTAAATTACACACAGGTGCACTCTATTTAGTCATTAGCACTCATCAGGCAATGTCTATGGGCAACTGACTGCACTCAGACCAAAGGGGGCTGAATAATTACGCACACCCCACTTTGCAGTTATTGATTTTTAAAAAATGTTTGGAATCATGTATGATTTTCATTCCACTTCTCACGTGTACACTACTTTGTATTGGTCTTTCACGTGGAATTCCAATAAAATTGATTCATGTTTGTGGCAGTAATATGACAAAATGAGGAAAACTTCAAGGGGGCTGAATACTTTTGCAAGCCACTGTAGAAGAACTTGACATTTCTGAGAAACTCTGTTAAAAATCAAATGCTAACACAAAAGTATGTCAGTCATTAAAGAGGAACTGTAACCAAGTTACCTTATCCCAATCAGTAGCTCATACTCCCTTTTGCATTAGAAATTTTTATTTTTTGTTGAACTGATCATCATGGGGGTCTGTATGGCTGATATTGTGGTGAAACCCCTCCCACGGTGTGATGTCAGGACCCAGCTGTTTCCAACTGCCAAGCAACCAGTACTTTTTAACCTATCACATTTTTAATGGGTGTGGTTGAAAGTAATGGAAGTTGATGCTGTCTAGTTTTTTTCTTGTCTGCCAGTAGTAAAGATGATGATGTGCAGACTCATTGGGCTTGATTCACTAACCCGCGTAAGCCGGTTAGTGAGCCCTATCACTTAGTGGACGCAAACCACGTCACTAAGTAGTTTGCGCCCACACATCACCGTCAGTCCCGCTCAGTGTGCGCGCAGTGCGGCTGGCCGGTATTAGTGCGCGGTGCAACGATAACGTCGCACCCGCTGCCCCTTAAACATCGCACCCGGTGCGACGAAAACCGTGCATCGGGTGCCAGCTGAAGCAGCGCATCAATGCGCCGTTTTCAGGGGGCACCCCCGTTTTAAGGGGCAGCACACTAATACCGGCCAGCCGCGCTGCACGCACACTGAGCGGAGCTGTGCGTGAAGTAGCTCTGCGCGGCCGTTAGTGCGTGCAGGGCTACTTATGGAGCACTAAGAGGCTGCCGCTTTGTGAATCAAGCACATTGTGGATCAAACAATTATCAATCATTTCTTGATCTCTCTTCTATTTTTAACTTCTTACTTTGCAATGTATTGATTTTTGTTTACCCTTTTTGCTAAAGTTTCTCTTTAAGTAGTAATTTCATGGGGACATCTAATCTGCATATTCATGTATTTTACCAGACTGTTTTGAGATTTGAGAGAGCCTTATTAAAGTTAACCACAGTTATATATTTTTTTTAGAATGTAGGACAAATAAAAGTGCTTTTGTGCTAACGAGCTTCAGAAAAGTGATTACTAACAATGATATTATCACTCCTTTTATGTAAGTCAGCACAATAAGGATCAAATGCAAGGAGAAGCATGCAATATCCTTAAACAAAATAATCAACACATCTTCCTTATCATTTTGTATTAAGCTACAATTGCAACAATGGGCACATTAGTCATATGCAGTGATTAAAGATGAATTCAGCACACACTCAAAACTCCCTTTTAAAGAGGACCCATAACAACTTACAGCAGAATATAAAAAACTATTCAGGATACCAATATTTACATTATCTATCCTTATTCAGCATCAGACACACATCTTATATCTATGTATTGCTATATATTGGTATGTAACCCAGCCCTAGCTGTAATGTTTAGGCTAGGCTATGATGTTAAAGGGACTCCGAGCAGTGCCTGTGGGTATGCCTTGAAGCATACCCACAACTAATTAATTATATCCTCACACCTACCGGCATGATGTTTGTAATTATATCCTCCTTGGTTCCTTGTATTTCATTGCATTGTGCTGAATGGAGCTGCCGACACTGGGGAAAGTGTCGTCCTGCATAATACAATACTGAATAAGGAATCCAAGATGGCGGCTGCAAATTCGATCGCGAAATTAACAAAAACTAAAAGGCGTAGGGTGGCGGTTTATATATCATTGGAAAGAGGAGAAAGAGAACTTCAAAATAGTATGCATCTTTCCATAGTTACTGCACTACTCGAAGTCCCTTTAAGGTGGCCATCCATCAGTCAACTTGATGTCCAATCGGGCATCCGATTCAATCCTTATTACCGAAGCGGATGAAAATCGGTGCCGTCAAGAGCATGCCCGATCAATGATTTGACCGATCGGACATGCTGGGAAATCTTGGGCCGACATGCTCAATCGGAAACAGCTTGCGATAATCGCAAACGACAAATGCGACAGAAACCCTTGCCCGTGTTTCCCCAAATGTTACATGTACCCTCCCGGTGCCCATGCATTAATACTTTATCTGTCTGCCATTCCCCAATGTGTCCCCACTTTTCTTCCTCATTGGCACCCCATGCATCGTTGCTGGCAAAATGCATGTGGGGCGTATGTGTGATGTCACACGCACCCCGCGTGCAATACCCAGCAAGCATGTGGGTTGAAAATGAGGAAAAAGAGTGCAGACACAGCGGCGGACACTCAGGGAGAGCGTGACAGGTAGAGTATAAATGCACATTGACCAGGGGTACATCTAACATTTGGGGGGAAGTGGTCAGGGATGGCAAGGCGATGAGGTGGCATCACAAGGCCGATTCCCGAAAGATTTCATGCTGAAATCAATCAGTAATCAGCCGGTGGTTTATGGCAGCCAACAGATCTCTCAGTGATCTGATTCAATCAGTGAGAGAGATGTGCTGCTTGGTCGATTGGCTGCCAAAATTGTGTGATGTAGGAGTATGACCACCTTTACACAGCTTTCTGCATTGGAGCAGTCTGGGAGATCAACTGACATTACAAAAAAATCCTAGTGACTCACCTTGCCAGTAGTAAAGGTAGAAAAAATGGAGAGAGGAGGGAACCGCCTGTGAATTCAGACCTGAGGAAGGCGAAGATTCGCCGAAACGTGTCGTGACGCTACCAGCACACAGGATACCGAAAGGGTCAGCTGCCCAGTCCTCACCCACCGGGACGCGGCTAGCCTCAGGCCATGGCAAACGCACAGGCGGTTCCCTCAGAGGGTTCCAGGTTAGGTCTTATGCCTATGTTGATACGCTTTTCTTCTACTTTTATCCAGTAAGTGCAATTGATGTATGCGCAGTTGTCTTGAATAAATTTGGTTTTACACTATGGAGCGCTCCTCCTCTCTACATTTTTTCTGTCTGTTTATAAGATTGCCTTACAGCCAGGCATAAAGGAGCTGCCATTAGTGCGAAACCAGCCACTATTTACCAAGCTATCTCTGCCATCCAGAAGTGCAAGATTTCATGTCAATGTTCATGTTCATTTCCAGTAGTAAAGGAGCAGGCATCACTAATGAATGTAAAATTGTAAATCAGGTTAAGATAAGATTTTACAATGAGCAAACATTAAATTGAAAATGCATCTATATATATAATAGAGTAAGTTCCTCAACCTTCAAGCAAGAAGAAGAAGTAGCGCCCTGCCTTCAGGGCCGGTCCAAGCAAGAAGAAGGGGCCGGACCAAGCAAGAAGAAGAAGTAGCGCCCTGCCCCCAGGGGCGGCCCTACACTTGCCGCCGAGCTGGAGGGGTAGAGGGCAGGAAGGGGGTATTGGGCACAGCGGCGGGGAGGGGGTCGGACCCCCCCCCTCACCTGGCTCCCCCATCTGCGCTCCCTCTCTAGCTTAAGTTCAGCAGCAGCCGCTGCTATTAGTAAGAGGCAGTGGGCGGGGATGACTCAACTCTTCTGCGTTCCAGCATGCGTTCCACTGTTGTCACTTCCTGCAATGCTGTCCACTTACAATACAGTGGGCGGCATTGCAGGAAGTGACGACAGTGGAACGCACGCTGGAACGCGGAAGAGTTGAGTCATCCCCGCCCACTGCCTCTTACTAATAGTGGCGGCTGCTTCTGAACTTAAGCTAGAGGGGGAGCGTAGAGGGGGGACCCAGGTGAGGAAGGGGGGGTCTGGCCTCCCTCCCCGCTGCTGAGCCCATTACCCCCTTCCTGCCCGCTACCCCGTCCAGCTCGGCGTATGCTATGCCGTGGGTCAGCTAGTAATTAATAAATACTTATAAAGGCCCCCTCTACTTACCCTGACTCTCCTGCCCCAGTGTAGTCACACTTGCAATGGGTGGGGTGAGTCATCGTGGCCACACTGTCATGGGGCACAGGGTCATGGTGGCTATGACTACACTTGTTTCATGAACCCTGCCCTGAAGGAAGTGTCAGTAAACCACCTTCCTTTTATTTCCTATGAGAAGTAAGACCGACCCATGTGAAGGGGGTGGCATCTAAATACAGGAAGCCAAGGCCTTTGCAGGAGTGGTGTGGATCCCAAAAAGAATGCACTTATTAAAAGCAGAATCAGAATCAGAATTATTTTGCCAAGTATAACTGGGTCATGCCCGGAATAAGGTTTGGCAGAATACAAAGCTCAAAATAGGACATATATAGATAGCAAGAGACATACAGAGACATAGCATGTAGTTCACCATAGAGAGTAGTGTCAGGAACCGGCCCGCGGCACGCCTGCGTATACGGTTCCCGACTGCGGGTTTGACCAGATTAAGCGGGGAACAGCCTTATTTAAGCTACAAACAAGGCTGGAACCCCTCAAACACTTCTCACTGCCACCACTAGCGTTGCTAGACACGTTCACTCAGCTATCGAGTGCTCAATACGCAATCTGCGTTTTCGTATTTGGGTCAGCTCTGCGCTTAGGCCAAATATGAGAGCGCCACGCACACACACACCGTTGCAATCTTACACTATAGTGACGCAAAACCACTAACAGTCATTCCGAACGATACTGTTAGCTACTCACACTGGCGTTTCGTACGTTGGGTCAGCTGCGCGCTTTAGGCCAACGTATGACAAACGCCCCGACACACAATGCAATTACAATTTCATATGGTAGTGTTGCTCAAGCATACAATTAGGCACGGACTTATACACAGCTACACTGCAGTCTCCTCTAGGCTATGAGTGTTAGTTTAGTACGGCAGAAGTCAAGCTTATTAAATAATAATTTAATATTCCAGAAAAACATGGAACAATGCAGAACAGGATATATACAAAGATTACAAAAAGACAAAGTAAAAATAGTTACAAGATAAAAGTTACAAAGATAACACACACGGATATTTGCGTAAAATAAAAATGGGGATTAAAAAAAACGTTACCAACTTGAAGGTCTCAACGTTGTCGGCAGGAGCATGCCGCTTGTTCGACCAGAAGTCGAGATCAACTCTAGCTATGCGCTAACTCCAAGAGCAGATAGTCACTAGGCATCTGCCTCTGCTTTTTATACTCTGAGCTACGCCTGGAGGCTGCAACTTCCTTGGGGAGGGGAGGAACTAGGTTTTAATTACATCCTCAGTCATAATTGGATTTCTAGAGATCTAACATCCACAAAAAATGTACTATAGCCCACATACATGAAAAGACTTCCTCCAATAATTTAATTTCCTCACAGTGAAATAGGGTTTCTTCACCACAAGTTGACATGTGTTAGACTTTTCCTGCCTAGGCTTGCTTTGTGTATTGAGACAATGGGCCGTCTCCTGAGTTCAAAACGCCAGGCAGATAATCCCATTAGCAGAAACTCAAAGCATTTCCTATGGTCAAGACAATACCCACTTCCTTGCCCCAAGCAATCAATGGCCACAGCTCCCTTCTAGCCGACCTATATGGAACACAGGCAGAAAAAATGGAAGAATATTTTCCTGTTATCCTTACATCATACGCACCCCAATATATCACCACAAGTAGCAGTAGCAACAGTGTCTATTATTACACGCAGAGCAGTTCCAAAAAATGTGACATGAAATGGGACCAAATGGTTTAGTTTAAAGTGATTAGTCCAGAGTGATTTGGACCATGAAGTGCCACTTAATGCCAGGAATCAATTTTTTGTAATAGAAAAGATTACTAATAACTATTATTCAATTAATTACGTAATTACTGACAACTTAATTAATTTCATAGCAGCTTGCCAAAGGTCTTAAAGAATACCAGAGGTGAAATTAAAGATTGTTATTTTGCTTATCCGAGGCTTTTTCCAACCTCCATAAGCTTGTATGTCCCTCGCTGTCCTCCAAGGCCTCCTCCTCACTCAGCTGTTTGGCCCTCTACAGCAGCCGAGCTGCCTGAGTAATGTAGTACTGCGCATAAGCTGGCGTGCATCCTTGATTGTGCTCCTGTGGCCGCAATGCTCCTGGCTACGGAAGTGCAATCAAGGATTCTCACACAGGGCACTACAAAACTTCTTGTACATGCCCTGATTATCTCACATCTAGACTACTGCAGCTCTCTGCTCTGTTGCCTACCCGCTGTTTGAATGCACTACAGTCCAACCTGAACCTTGCTGGATGACTCATTTACCTCTCCTCCCGCTTCTCCAGCCCTATCCCACTATGACCGTCTCTGTGCTGACTTCCAGGCACACAAAGGATTCAAAATCCTGACTCTCACCCACAAAACCCTTTACAATCTAGCTCTTTCTTATCTAAAGTAACTTATTTTCAAACACCACCCTACACACAATCTCCACTCTACGAACAATGTCCTCCTGTCTTCCTCTCTGGTCACCTCTACTCAATCCCGCCTACAAGACTTCTCTTGATCCACTCCCCTCCTCAGAAACACCCTCCTTCAACACATCCATCACTATACCACCCTTACCCTTTTTTGAAAACTTGAAAACTCATCTCTTCAGGCAAGCATACTCTTTCTCTTATGACACCCTGGCAACTGACCACCACTTTACCATCTCAAATACAGCTTTCCTTCGCCTATTGTCCTATCCCTTAACCCTTTAGAATGTAAGGCCAACTGGCCGGGGCTCTCTTTCCCTTTTGTTTTATAATCCACCTTTGTCTTGTAATGTTAACTGTATTGTTTAATATTGTATTGTTATACCTTGTTTTCTGTTGTACAGCAACACGGAAGATACTGGTGCTATATAAATCAATAATAATAATAACTATAACTTCTATCCAATTCTATCAAATTGAACATGATTGTAGCTTTCCTTCGGTCAGTGGGCAGTTACGATCGTTTCCAGCTTTAAACAGGCATGTCACTCAAGTATGGGGAGGGGAGGAGCATGATGGCATGGGCACCAGGGTGGGGTAAGAAGGGGATAAAGAGCAGTCATGCAATAAGAGACAGAACAATTGAGATGCTGCAGTCAGAATCAGCTGCTGTGTCTGTGTGTAGCTCTGAAGAGAATCACATGATCAGCTACTGAAAGAGACAAACTACTTATTCACAAAATCTTAGCAATTAGAAGCAAAAGATCTAAACTATGCTGTTAACAAATACTCTGCAACTCAGATGTTTGCTTTGCTGAAACCTGTTACAGATACACGTCAAGACCTATTGGCCTACATGCAATTCTTCTTTTTAAAATTACTTTTCAGCACTTAGCAATTTAAAAAGCACCAAAAAGTAAATTATTTTTGAGGATTTTCTTGCTAGTTCATGGTTTAAAAAGCATTTTATTTACAAGTAGAGATGTTGGCGAACCGTTCGCCAGCGAATCTCTATGGGCCGCTACCACTCATGACGTCACGCACATGCGCAGAAAGTGCCCGGCAACAGGCGCGCAATCAAAGACGCGCACCACCGGCCCAGCGCAGCTGTACTACTCCGGGTCATAGCGACCCGGAAGTAGTACAGGGTGAGGGGTTCGCCAACATCTCTATTTACAAGGGGTGAAAATATCACCTACGAGAAAACACAGGAGAAAAAGTTAATTGCATATGGGCTCTTGTTTACAAAACTGAGAAACTGTTTTCCTAAATAAAAACGTCTAAAATCTGCAAAGCTCTTGGTTCCACTAAATAAAAACAAGATATACAGACATGAAATATTATCCTCTAAACAATAGTAAAGAATACAAAATTAAATTGATGTTTGTTACAAGCATCTTACATTACTTTGTGGCAACATGAGAAAAGAATTACGCCACATTTCTTTTGAAGGCCGTTACTAAAAAAGTCAGCATGACTTTGGTTCATACAGCCTTGGAAAACGAGATGCCGATGGTTACAATATAGCGTCCCCCTAACAATACCGTCCAGCGCGTCCAAACAACATAAACGATGGAAGGAGGCCATTGCGGTGTTGGACCCAAGTTGGAAGAAAAGCTTGATGGAAAAATTTGAAATAGATGTATAAAGTGTCAGTCCAAATCAATTCAAGAGCCCCAAACCTTGTTAAAAAGAGGGATGTCATGCATCTAAACTGTACAGTGAGCCATCCAAACATATTACTTTCACATAAAGAGGACGAGGGGTCTATAAATTTACAGCATGTGGATATATACATCTGGCAGCTGGAAAAGCATAATTTAATAGCCGTTGGGAAGAATCCTATATTCCGAGGATAGGATGTAATTTACAAATTTCAAACAGTCCATTAACAGAAGGTATTTCCATGTCATCACTTCCAAGCACAGTTTCATGAAAGCAAGGGGTTTATTTTTCCATTTAAAGCGTAAAGACAGTTTCTCAAAGTTTTCCTATCTCTGGTTTCCTACCCTAGAACAAAATAAGCAGAGTATATAGGTGGTGAAAAGAACATAAATATAAATACTGATTTTAGTGGCCATCGTGAAACCGCAGCAAAACTCATAAATAGTCTGTGTGGGAGTGTCCGAGGTTCCTTCACATGTTCTCCTTCTCATTGACTGATGTTTTTTTATTGATTATGCCCCCCTAACTACAAATTAATTAGGCTGTCCTCATACTCACCTTGCTTTCCAGTGGTCATTAATGTATTATCAGCCTCATTCTTAGGGTGTGTAAACACACTACATGGAACTTGGCTGAAACAGTTGTTTGAGGCCAGCTTGGTAGAGGTGTGTCTACAGGTGTCCCCTAAGCTCTTTGTAATAATCCAGTATCCCAGAGTGACCCATGAGCACATAGAGGCCAAAGATGCTCTCGAGCTGAACCCCAGCCATTGCCACTTTACCATTAATGACCTGAAGAAGTGGGACAAACACACAAAGCGTGTTGTAGTTGTGTCTTTGTGCAAAAAAAATTTAAATATTCCACCGTATACGCCTGGTGCATATCTTCTGAGGGAGGTAAACCAACATTACCTCTTCTTTTAAACATTTTTTTTATTTATTTTATGTTTTTTTAGGTGCTTACACACAGTACTTTATCTCCCATTAGCACAGTATTCTCCCCTTACCCCTCCCACCAGAAGCCACACCATTGTGCACCACCTGCTGTCAAACATCCACCCTTCATAGCAACACGTCGCTCTGCTATAGAAGCGATAAGCCCCTGAACTGTTACCTAAGGCAAAGTTCCCCAACCCTGTCCTCAAGGCCCACCAACAGTACATGTTTTGCAGAAAACCACAAACATTCACAGATGAGGTAATTAGTGCTTAGCAGTGCGGATTTCCACAAAACATGCACTGTTGGTGGGCCTTGAGGATAGGGTTGGGGAACACTGACCTAAGGGATCGAGTCCCAATACCTTTGGTTAACAATAGTTTTGTGTGTGTGTTCACACCATTACACAGTCTAGTATTCTGGCACAAGACATGTTCTATTTATCAGACACAGAAAGCCAGATAGCTAATGCCTAGTGCACACGATGCAATTTTCTGTCAGGTTGATGTTCGAATTGATTATTTTTAGCAAGTCGAATCTGATTTCCAATCATTTTTTTGATCGATTTTCCAATCACTTGTATACAAGATCGATCAGAAAAATGATCAGAAATCAGATAGGATCTGTCGGAAATAATTATTTTTCTACTGTCAATCTGATGTAAAATTGCATCGTGTTTACTAGGCATAAAGCTATGTACACACTGGAACTCTAAATTGTGTATATGTGCCCCCAACACTACTGGCCTTCCTGGTAGTGATGCATTAAGCATCATGTTGATCTTTCAATGCCTATTGTTCCCTCCAGGTACCGTATTTTTCGGACCATAAGACACACTCTTTCTCCCTTTTTGTAGCCCTTTTCCTAGGTTGACTCAACCCCCCTGCCCCCCCCCACCTTCCTCCGGCCTAAGCTACCTCTATCCAGACAAGTGTAGAATAAGAACAGAGTTTTCCTGCAGCGGCTCCATCACCGCTAAGCCACCTGTGCCCCCCCCCCCCCCGGGCAATTGCAGAAGGAAGCATTACAGTGGAAGCCTTACCTGATCCAGCCGGTGTGATCCTCCACCTGTGTCCTCTCATGCCGACAACCTCACTGGCACCCTCTCACAGTGTGACCTGACGCAAAGGTCAGGTTGTTTTTATTGTACACTTGCCGGGGGTGACAGTAGGCTTAGCGGGGGAGCAGACACGTGGGAAAAGGATTTTATTTTTACACTTGTGGGGGTGTCAGGAGGCTTAGCAGGGGGGAGGGGTTGCCTCAGTAAATGTTTTTATTACTCTGCAGGTGCCGATTGAGAAAGGAGGGGGAGGGTGCAGTTTTTTTTTTAAATTCTGCAGTTTCTTGGGGATACCGGAAGGGTAGAGAGGACACCATAAGGCATTTTCTTCTATGCAGTTGTGGAAGATACAGGAGCCTGGGGAGGGGGTGCCACAGGGGAGTTTTTTTCTCTATCCTATGGAGCAGGGGGTCTGTGTAGCTGGAAGGCAGTGGGGGTTATTGTAGCTGGGGGGAAGCAGGGGTTACTTTAGGTAGCCAGTAAAGCTTGGGTAGCTTTTTTTCCCATGTTTTTTGCCCTCTAAACCTAAGTGCGTCTTATGGTCTGAAAAATACGGTACTTCAAAGTAAGTTCCAACAGAGTGAAGCTGCAATCGAGAGTACCCTTTGCTTCTACGTTTTACTGAATCAAATATCTATCTTAATTAAAAGTTTTAAAACCTCTATCATTATATGCATAGCTTAAGAATTTTGGTTTTATTCTGTGCATTAATTAAAGGAAAACAGTAACGAGATGGATATGAAGGCTGCCAATATTTATTTCCATTTAAGCAATACCAGTTGCCTGGCCAAATAGATCAACAGGACAGCCAGTAAACTGGTATTGTTTAAAAGGAAAAAAATATGTCATGCTCCATATCCCTCCATATCCCTCTTGTTACAGCTGTCCTTTCAACATGAAGAATTTGGAGATATTCTATATACACCAAAGGGGGCGATCTGTACTACACAAAGTAAAATGTGATCTTCCCAGAAATTTTAGAAAATCACATTAGACTGCTATTTCAAAAAAAGAAATTTAATTTTTTAATAAAAAAATGGCTGGCAAAAAAGTGGCATATTACATAATATTTTCTTCTTAAATAAAGTGGTGTCTTTAACAATTCTTGGAACATTTGTTGTCGTAACATCCCGCATGCAGCCAGATTTCTCATGCTATCGCTTAATTTGTCCTGTCACATGAACTTATCCAGCTCTTGCGACAAAGCCTATGGCTTCCGACGTTTATTTTTAGTTAGCGATTACTCTTCGATGACAGAAACATACTAACATAAATACAGTAGATGCAGCCTTTGAGTAGCTTGCTTACAGTATATGGCACAATCTATTTTTCATTCACTCTGCCTAGGCAATTTTTGTTGCTTGATTTTCAAGTTTCTTAATGAGTCAAAATTCCTCCTGTCTGTCTTGGCCTTTGAAAACTGCCATGTGTAAATGAGCGGGGCATTATAATAACAGAGATTCTTAAGGTCAAATATACAGTGGAAGTTTTGTCTGCGAGACAAAAACGCTCCCAGGTTTTTCTTCCTTTCCGTCCTCTCTGTCTCTCTCTCTTTTTTTTTTTTGTCATAACTGAAACGCGAATCTACACATGAATAGCTACAAAATGTGATCTGCTTACAAAGATGACAATATCTGTTTCATTCCATCGTGCATGGACAGTGAACATGACTGACCTCTCAGTGAACTCTCCCAAGAACAGCTCCTTATAATCCCTATTGTCAAATCCATCCTGCCTTTTCCTTTCAGTATTAGACAATATTTTCATTTTTCTGCCATGAGGAGGGCTACAGGAGACCTGCCACATCTAAAACACAAGTTGCCTTCTATACTATAGATAATGATCAAGAAAAATTCATAGTTCATAGTGTGGAAAGGATCCCATTGATATGCAGGTTCTACCAGGTCTGCAGATTTTTTTTGTAGATCCTCACGGTTCTACAGAATTTAAAGCTCAAATTCAGGGATAACCATTTACGCTCAACCAACCTAAGACTGTATCCTACCCAACGTCTCTACTCCACACCTACCTATGGCAGTCCTCAACATCAGGGTCACTTGACTCCATCTTCAAGCCAGACAGCCATGATCCCAAAGTCAGGACCAGCACCCACCCACAATCCCCTGTGTTACCATGGGCGTAACAATCATCCCTGCGACCCCTGCCATTGCAGGGGGGCCCAGAGTCTTTGGGGCCCCATCTTCCCAGGGACTCTTCCCAAATGCAAGTGTAGCCAGTTAGTAAAAAAAAACCTCCCTGTTCGCTCAAAAAACATCCCTTCCACCTCCTCCCACCATGCAGAGTAGTGAGTAGTGGGAGTGTCTATAATGTTTTCCTGCTTTCAGAAGCTGCTCACAGCAGAGCACTCCCTGCTGCCATTTGCCAGGTTCCGATCACGTGACTCTCATTAAGAGGCCAAAGGGGCTCCATGCTTTAATTTTTGCAGAAGGGTCCTATTATATATTGAATCATTAGTTTCCACATATAAAATATATAATAAATATGTGACAAAACAGCAGCGTTTGCTCACAAATACCTCCACCGCAAACCCTGTACACCGCATTAAGCGCTTGTCTACATCACGTTCACTAGGGATTGCAACAATAAGGAAAAAGACAGACTGGCACTAGTTGCGGGTAGGGAGGTCAAGGGTTAACCTGGATCACGTACTTCATCTTGCAGCGTGCTCCCGGAAACAAACAATGATGTATGGGATGAAGAGGAAAAAACGAGGCACTGAAGCAATGAAAGTGTACCTTTAATCCTAGGTTGTAGACACAGCGGGGTATACAGTGGGGGTGAGGAGGAGGCCTGACAGCTGTTTTGCTTAGAAAAGCTTCTTCAGAGGCGCGTGGTAAAGAACAAACTAACCCAGGTATTATGCAGCCATAAATAGTTTCACTTACCGCCTCTCGGTGGTTAGCAACGCCCTCCGAGTCCTGGCCGCGGTGTCCGGCATATTGGCTCCGCCCCCGGAAATGATGCGCACTATGCTTCAACCAGTAGGGAAGCGGCAAGTCTCCCTGCTTCCTGTGTCGCATCATACGTCGGGTTACGCGTCACAGCCTGCCTGCTCGCTGGCCGCATCTCGGGTTTGTTGCCATAGTGATCATAAACAATTGCTGCATAGATACGAGGGGACACAATCGTCATTTAAAAACATACAGATAGTGATCATAAACTTGTTCGTTAGTAGCCAGATAGCTCCTACAGACTAAGGAAGGGAAACTTAGAGAATTTAAACAAGATAATCAATACTTAGATAGAAAGCAGTGAAGTTCGTTTCTTTCATTAAGTCCCAGGGGGCCGCACGCTCCAGTTTCAGAAATTAATCTGGCTTCATTCTGGAGCAGTGCCTGCTCATGATTACCTCCTCTATGGGGTATGGGGATTTGTTTTAGACCCATGAACTGCAATGAGGCTCCACTACCATTATGACAATCTCGCATGTGTTTAATGAATCTGCCAGCTCCTATGCCTGTTACTATGGAATTGACATGTTCTTGGAATCTGGTACAGATCATGCGAGTAGTCTGTCCTATATAGAACCTGTTGCATGAACATATGATTGCATATACCGTATTTTTAGATCGGCAATGCAAGAATTGATTGAACTTGATGAATTTAGCACCAAGATATGTGCTTTTGCCAGTTTTGAATTGTACACAATGGTTGCAATTTCTGCATCTAAAATTGCCAACTGGGGTATATTTTTGCAACCAATTTAATTCATGCAACTCTCTGAACTCACTGTTGGTGACAATGTCACCGATTGTGCGTGCCCTTCTGAATGAAACCAGGGGTTTGTGACTGACAACTCCAGATGGACCCACACCCATCTGGAGCTCACACCAATGTTTCTGAATTATTGCCTTGATTCTATCTGACATGGGCGAATAATCAAATACACAGGTAAAAGGTTGTCCACCAGATCTAGAGCTGTTGACAGCTCTTTTCCTATATGTCAGAAGGTCCTTTCGATTACGGGCATCAGCCCTACGAAAGGCCTGATTCAAGTCACTCATATTATATCCCCTAGTGGACAGTCTGATGGCCAGTTCTCTACTCTGTTGGATGAAGTCATCCCTTTTGGAATTGTTCCTTTTTAGCCGAACGAACTGTCCATAAGGGATTGATTGGATCGTATGTGGCGGATGAAAGCTAGACTGGAGGAGCACGGAGTTGGTGGCTGTATCTTTTCGATGTCCTTTACATTGTATGTGTCCCCCTTCAACATACAGTTCCAGGTCCAAAAAGTGCAGTGTAGGACTAGCCACTACACCTGTGAACTGCATGTTGAGGTCATTGCAGTTAATGTACCTAAGGAATTCATCGAATTCGCCCTTCGTGCCCCTCCAAGTCATCACCACATCATCCACATATCGGTACCAATGGCCGATCTTGTTTTTAAAGGGGTTAATGGTCCCAAGTATATACTTTTTCTCCCAAAACCAGAGGAAAAGGTTAGAGAATGTTGGGGCTACTGGAGTTCCCATGGCTACTCCGGATCTCTGATGGTACCATTTGTTGTTAAACAAAAAGACATTGTGTGATATGACAAACTTAAGGCATTGCACGAGATAGTCAACCCATTGGGGTTCTTCAGCACATTCAAGTAGCAATTCTCCTATCACCCGAACTCACTGGTCTTGGGGGATACGGGTGTAGAGATTGACCACGTCGATAGAGGCCAGGATTTCGTTCTCCCCAAGTTCCACGCCTTCGATTCTGCCCAGGGTGTCCAAGGTGTCAGCTAGGTGGGTGCGTACCACCCTCAAAAAAGGTCGTAATTTAAAATCCAAGAATTTGGATAAGGGTTCTGTAAGAGAACCCCTAATTCACACTATCGGACGCCCCGGGGGAGAGGTCGGATTCTTGTGGACCTTTGGGAGGAAATACCAAACAGGTTTTCTCGGGTATTCTGGCAACAATCCTTCCCCCATCTGTTTGGTAATGAATCCCCTTTCCACCCCCTGTCTCAGCAGGCCCTGTAATAAGGTCTTATATTGTGGTATGGGATTAGCCTTTAACTTGGCATAAAAGCCATCGGGTCCCTCTAGCTGTCTGAGAGCTTCCCCTAAATAAAATTCCTTGGACATCACTACGAGGTTTCCCCCCTTATCAGCCCTTTTCAGGACTATTTGTTGATTGTTCTTTAGCCACTCTAAGGCAGTCTTTTCTTCCTTTGTTATATTGGGATTGGCCTCTGGATATATTAGGGCCTGGATGTCCTGCAGTACTTTCCGGTTAAAAATATCCACCGGTGACCCAGGTGTAGATCTAAACTCCTTAATCGTTCACTAGGGAGTAGTTCACACTGCTCTGCAATGAAGCAGCAAAGCAACTGAAATCAATTCACACTGATGAGGGGCCAAACAGGCCAACAAGCAAGCTCTGCAGGTTAAATTTTGAGCAGTGTGAGCCATACCAATCATTATGGCTGTTGTAGCTCTGTAGCTATTGCTAACAATATTTCTATGTCCCTAACCTTTTCTTTGCCATTTTGTATATTTTCTACAAGAGGTGTAGCTAGAGAAAAAATGTGATTGGGTTATCAGACCTAAGCACTCGTCAGCAATAGCCAATGTACCTTCCTATGCAATGAACACTGCAGTCTATGGGCACTGAGAAAAAGTCAGAGCATGGGAAAAACAGGTAAATAAATAGTGAACACATCAATTACAGCTTGGACCTTCTTTGCTCCGGGGCCTCATATCAGTTGCTATGGCTGCTATGGCTATTGCTATGCCTCTGTTGTCTACTGTTGCAACAATGGTAAATGTACATTATTGGGATAAGGGGAGATGACTACACTTCAATACATTATATTCATGGATATGGGGCCTCCTCGACTAACACCGGACCACACTTTACTTGTGTATGGGGGTTGACTGTACATTGTCATGTCTACTTTTTCATTGAGAAGTATGGGAGTATGACTAAATTAGGGCCTAAGTGACAATGTTAAAAATGGGACCTCAGAGCTCCTCCCTCTTTTCCTCCCTCTGCCCTCTTCGTAGAACAGAACAGACATATAGAGTGACTATACTGTGATCATTCCTGATGTGACAAAGAAATGATTATGAACAATAGGCGTGAGCTCTGCAATTCATACCGTGGGCAAGAAGGCTAACTCACCCTTGTCCCCTCCTCTGGTGGCTGTGCTCCACGCTGCACATCACTCACATTACTAATACTTTTTCCTTCTGGTTTTGAACGAGGAAGTATTGAAGTAATGAGCCGCAATTGGTCTCAATAAAGTGATGTGGTATGGGTCAAATAAACACAGTTTAAAATGGAATGGCAAAATGCCACTTACCTTCCAACACAAGGCTTCAAGCCACTGTGGGTAGAATCAGCCAAGTTATTGAAGTATTTTCAGACAATGGCTTCTATTCATAAAACATTTGGGGAGAAAAAATGTGTGGAGGGAAAATACCGCATCGGTATTGTAGACTTCTGGGTGGTCATTCATAAAAATGTTTCGAGCTGCGATAGCAGTGCGGAGATTTCCCACTGTAGGCTGTCAGTAGGCTGTCGGTAGGCTTGCGGAAACACAGAAGCTTGCAGAGTCCCTCCGTGCGCTGCTCTCTCTGCTGCTGCTGCTTGGGAGGTCTGTCCCATTCACTTGCATGTATTCTGCACGCTTCTCGCTACATCCGAGGAAGCGGTATTTCCCGGCCGCATACCGCTTCCTCTAATCTTTATGAATGGACATTTTGTTACTTTTTCTAGTTAAATCTAGAAAATCACCGCACAAGGCGGAAATTTATCGCTCTGCTGGGGAATTGTAACTTTTCATGCGGAAACAGCTTTTATGAATGCACACTTTGCAAAATGGTCGGGAAAGTCAGCTGTTTTGAGCGGTAAACTTGCGGTAAAGTTTTATGAATAGAGGCCAATGAGTTTCAAGGTTATTCCTCCTGCTTCCTTAGGTCTTCTATGCACCAATATTAAAAAGAAAAAAACAGTGCAAGCACCAAGAGGCTATCCAGCTATGTAATTGATTTAATATTACCTAATTGAGGAAGTTCTACAAAGTTAAATACGTTCTGAGTCTCTATACAGAACTAGGATATAACTTTCCCTAGAGTGGTTCAGAACTTTTAAAGTGAGCCATCAATCAGGGAAAGGAGTTTTGTTTTGCCTACCTGGCCCTTGTAGCCTTGATGGTCCATTGGTTTTCTCCCATACCTCTCCATTGTGCTGCTGTGCCCCTCTGAACGCTTGCTAATTGGACCAGCCGTAGGCTACTCTGCATGCGATGTCCAGTCTGCAGGCATCCTCAATCGGGCTTCTGTGGCCAAAAGCATTCTGCGCACTCCCAGGGTATGCTCCTGGCTTTGGGAGTGGAATCAAGGAGGCATGGACAGGACCACGCATGTGCAGTAGCCCACGACTGTTCCAGTCAGTGACCATTCAGAAGTGCACGGGGAGAGGCATGAGAGGAAACCGAGGGGCCTGGAAGGCTTTGAGGAGCTTGTGGCTGGTTTAAAGCGCCCTAGGGCAAACCTAGGCCCCCCATATAGGTAGGCAGAGCCCCCTCCCATATAGGTAGGAAAAGTCCCCCCCAGTATAGGTTGGCAGAGTCCCTTCCCCAGTATAGGTAGGCAGAGTCCCCCACAATACATGTAGGCAAAGGTCCCCCCCCCCCCCAGTAAAAGTAGGCAGAGCCTCCCCAGTATAGATAGGCAAAGTGTGTGTGTGTGTGTGTGTGTGTGTGTGTGTGTCTCACAGACAGAATCCCTCGTCACTCACCTCTCCAGGCTCCTGGCACCACCTAGTGGCTGGAGCTCATTACTGCAGCTGTAATCTCTCATCATACGACACACCAGCATGTAGTGGTGAGACACATAATGAGAGACTTTGGCTACAGCAATAGGGACTGGCTCAGAGCAGTGCTGTGGAGAAGAAGTTGAGTCTGCGTGGGAACCTGGTGAGGTGATTTCTCCACTCACCAACTCTGCAGTTGCTGAGGCCATGGGAGGGTTGAAACTCGAGCCTATCCCTCGGCACGGCAGTGGCAGCTACATGAGGGGGGAGATCACTTGGTGGGGTCTGATGGTGTGGGACTCCTGCAGCGGTTCGAAGCCCTGGGGCTATCGCGACCATCGCCTGTATGGCAGCGCCAGCCCTGGAGGGGCTAGAAGAAGCCTTAGTTAAGTAAAACTGAACTTCTTTACCCCACTTAAGGTTCACATTAAGGAACTCTTGCAGTTTATGAAAAGGCAATATTTTTTGTTAGCAATACTCTGGCCTTTGAAAAGGTTAGAGAAGCAGCCTCTTGTTTACACACTTACATATCTCATTATCACATTAGGTGTTACACACACACACACAAGTGATTTTTCCCATATGTGGCTATGAAGTGGAATAAAATGTTTACTGTTAGCAGATGTTAGATATGGTGCATAATGGAAATAGTATGTTACAGTAACATGAAATCCCATAATCCCACAGAGCACAAGTCCTGCAAATAAAACCCCCTCTGGTTAGCCCAGTGTTAAGTTACATCAAAAAGCCAGCTTTGCTCACACCGCCGTGGTGGAAAGTGTTTCTCCGCTGAACTTTTGTCTATATACACATTCCTTGGCGATGCACACATGAACACCCCATCACCCCGACCTGTTTTTATTCGGCTTGGCTTGTTTTGCAGTCAAGCATGTAATAAAACCTTCTACATATATACGTTACACATAGTTCTTAGGTATTTTCCTGTCACTTCTCATCTCAGCAAATACTGTGGGAAAGAAAATCATTTGCGGCATACTACAACAACGATTAAAATGCAGAGGGATTACGTTTTCTATCAGGTATCTCCACACAAATGGAAAAGAGATTATTTAAATGTGAACAACAATTTATTACGACACAATGCAAGGTTATAAAGAGAATCTGCATTTTTTTTGGCTGCAATTTTGTAACGTATTCTTGTTTTTACCCCTCTTCTAGATTTCACAAGTCTTAAAGCAGACCTAAACTCAGGACTTCTTCTCTGCTCTACAAGATAAGCAGCAGCATAATGACTTTTATAGATTAACATTTCCTTGTTACAGCTTATAGCGCTCCTTCTGAGATGCTGCAGTGTAGTTACTTCCTGGTTTGCTGGGAGCACAAAAAGGGTTAAACTCCTGTGTGTACATATAACCTGCCTGAACGGCACTCCCCCGACACAGTTCAGATAGAGATGACAGCTCAAATTACAGTGGCTCATTACTTCCAGATAAGGGAGAATTAAGCTGCGTACACATGCAAGGCTGAGGCCGCCAATAATGGCCACCTCAGCCAATAATCCAGCATGTGTACAGCAGCCCCTGAGGAATGACCGCCACTTGGCTAGTGATCTGCCAGGCGGATCAACTTAGTCAATCGACGGCTGATTGCTTTGTTAGGGCTGCTTACCCCACCCATCGCGTGACATCACGCGTGCACGCTCCATCGTCCCTTTGTCTCCCCACATAGCAACAGAATGCATTGTGAGCTGTACAGCTGACACACGTCTTTATAGTCCGGCCCATCGATGTTGCCCAAGGGATCGTGTCCCAATACCCGATGGGCAACATCAATCAGCCCGTGTGTACAGGCCTTTAGACAGGCTGTTATCTCTAAATACATACTGGGTGGGTTTCTCTCTATTTTCCTTCTCTCCTGTGAAAGATTTTAGGTCCTCTTTAAGTTGGCCATACATCTAGCGATTTTGCGGACGATCGATCATCCTATTTGATTATTATAATTGAATCTGATAAAAATCCATGCTGCAACAAGCATGCCCATTTGACAATTCAACCAATTTCGAGCCGCCTTCCCATCCAGAGAAGTTTCTGGTTAAAATATTGCCAGTTTAAGACTAGTCAAAAAAGGTAAACCAATTTGGCCCACAACTTGTCTGTGTTTTAGATTATGTCCTATCATGTAATTAGGTTGTGGCCCAAATTAATTTCTGGGCCACAAATCGCACATAAATTTCCTCCTTTGACCTGGCGGGGCCTTATATGTAGTGTGTTATGTTTCAGGTTTATTATTAGTTGTAGCCCATTAAAATAATAAGTAATGATTACATGCCATAGCTCTTAAGCCTGGTTCATCCATAAATCTCCACATTTCCAGACAGTCTGGTCCAGTACTGTCCTGTCCTGTCACTTTTGCATCTGTTTTCTGTTTTTTTTTCTGACTGGACTGGAATTGTACACCATGTGTGAAAACAGCAATGGAAACACATACAAAACTGATACAAAACTGACAGGACAGGGTCAGACCGGAAATGTACAGATGTATGTGTGAACACAGCCATGGATACAAAACTGATACCAACTGTTAAAACTGACAGGACAGGACACATTTGTATGTTTGAGCCAAGCCTCAGAGGGTTTTTGTCAGGTACTGAGGCAGTTTGGGTTTAAGTTTAACTGCTCAGCAGACAGAGGGCATTTTTTTACCCAATTAACCAATGTCACCACATCAGTGCTTTGGCCACAGGGCCAATTTTAGATATTTTGCTGCTTAAAGCAAATTTGTGAGGATGCGCCTCCCCCCCCCCCCCCCTTCCCAATTTAGAATGATTGCACAGCACCCGACAATTTGCATAGCATGTTATGCAGCAGCTGCAGTGCAAGTGTAATAGTTCTGCTTCATGTAGTGTTCTTAGTCAGCAAGGGAGCATATGCAACAGTCTGAGACGTAACATGCTACAGCCCAACACAATAAGACACTGGCTGGCTGGGAGTCTGTGACAAACAAACTGCTCACCCTCAGCCTCTCCATTCCTCCTCAGTCAGGACAGCAGTGCCACCTTCTCCCTTCTGCTTTGCAAGTCTGCTGCTCTCCTGCCACCCCCTAGTCACTCCCTCACACAGCACAACAGGCTGCTTTTCCCCAATGATGACCTCTTCACCTCTGACTGAATGCTGCCTGTAAGTGTAAACACACAGTACAAACATGCTGCCCCTATAATCTCTGCGCCTGATGCAAATGTTTCACCTTACTTTATGAGAGAACCGGCACTGTCTGGCCAGTGTGGCCACTTTGTAAAGTCCTATATTTCAGATATACCCCATATGTAGATGTGTGAAGAGGCCCTGCCAGTGTGGTCACTTTTATAAAGTCGTATATTTCAGATATACCTCAATTATAGAAGTGTGAAGGGGCCTTTACAATCCTGACATAAGCTTTCCACAGGACACATAACCATTTTCACATAGATCAGAAGTACATTAAATGTAAAACTTTTATTTCACAAGCCGTTAACAGAGAGTTTCCAGTGTTTATGCTATAATCTCCGTGTATGGAAAAGCATTTCCTTTGTGTTTGCTCATTTGCAGGGCCGGGCTGACTATTTCATATTGCTATGATCTCATTAAAAGCAGAAGAAACAGATTTACAAATTAAATCTCAGACAAAAGGTAAATGAAAACCATTCTAGTTACCAGATTTTACATGCTACATGTCACACTGACATGTTCCCTATTACATGCGCTAATGTAATACAGAGTGAGTGTGTGATGTTATCTTTATTATAGCATAGAGTCTGCTTCTAGTCGTTTTCCAGGGCCATCGCCTGATGTTCTCTAATGGGCTAAGAGGAGATAACATGGTTAGATAAATAGAACGCTAACATATGTTTTGATGTTTGTGGCAGTTGCTTTCCAATGTTAAGATGAACATCAAAGCGACATGTAAAAGGCTGGTTATTGTTTGTAAGCCAGCCTCTCACTGCAGATTAAATTGATTTTCTGTTGTTTGTATTACATCTCCTTGTTAGCATCACTAAAATGGTTTGTATGGAATTCATAATATCTTTCCTAAACATTTACATCCACTTCCTAAGATCTTCCTTGTACACGAGGCTCGTAGAGGCTCATTGTGGAGACCATGGCAGAGTTTTCCTCTGCCCCACATGCGCTGCAGGTGTGTGCGGGAGTGTGGGGTGAGGGGAGGGTCAATACAGGGGCATAGCAATAGGGGTTGCAGAGGTTGCGACCGCATCGGGGTCCTTGGGCCAGAGGGGCACCGAGGGGCCCTCCCTCGATTGCAGTATTAGCTTTCTATTGGTCCTGTGCTCATATCAGTTCTATAGCTACTTTGAATAGTGTTCCCAAGCCCCTTCTTGCACCTCTGACACTGTAGTTGCCATTGGCAGGTTTTGGTGCGCCATATCAATTGTTATGCATAGAGTGCTTAGGGGGCCCCTATGTAAAACTTGCATCAGGGCCCACAGCTCCTTAGCCACGCCACTGGGTCAAGATGCAAATAATTCAGAGTAAATGCAAATTTTTATTTGAATTTATGCAACCCAAAAAATGGAGGCTGCAAATTAGAAACAACACATGGAATAGAGGAACTGATGCCCAAGAAAGCTGTATATGAAAGAGCTAAAAACACTGGTGGAGGCGCCCTTGGTCATATGCTACTATAGATTTTGTATTAATGAGAACGACAATCCATTGGTAAAAGGGAAATAGTATACTTTGTTAACCACTTAAAGAGAAACTCCGACCAAGAATTGAACTTTATCCCAATCAGTAGCTGATACCCACTTTTACATGAAAAATATAATGATTTTCACAAACAGACCATCAGGGGGCGCTGTATGACTGATTTTGTGCTGAAACCCCTCCCACAAGAGGCTCTGGTACCGTACGGTACTCTGGGCAAACTGCCACAATGTAACAATGACACACACAGGAAATGGCTGTTTATAGCTTTCTGTTAAAGCCAGAACAGCTACATAATCTGCCCACAGTAACAATGTCACCATGTAATACATGTCAGAATGTGAATCTGGGAGAGGAAAGATTTTACAATGAGCAAACTCTGACTAAATCATGTATACATAATTATTGTAAAAATTAAGCACCTTTTTATATTAAATTATTTTCACTGGAGTTCCTCTTTAAGCCCGAAGGGTTGACATTTTTTTACATCCGAGCAACTTTCACCCCCCATTCATTTGCCAATAACTTTATCACTACTCATCACAATTAATTGATCTATATCTTGTTTTTTCCGCCACCAATTAGGCTTTCTGTGGGTGGTATATTTTGCTAAGAGCCACTTTACTGTAAATGCATTTTAACAGGAAGAATAAGAAAAAAATGGAAAAAATTCATTATTTCTCAGTTTTCAGCCATTATAGTTTTAAAATAATACATGCCTCCATAATTAAAACTCACGTATTGTATTTGCCCATATGCCCCGGGTATTTCACCGTTAAAATTATGTCCCTATCACAATGTATGGCGACAATATTTTATTTGGAAATAAAGGTGCATTTTTTCCGTTTTGCGTCCATCACTGTTTAGAAGCCCATAATTTATTAAATCGTATTGATATACTCCTTTGACATGCATATTTAAAAAGTTCAGACCCTTAGGTAACTATTTATGTTTTTTTTTTTTTTTATTATTGTAATTTTTTTTTTTTTAATTTAAACTTGTATGTGGGTATTTTTTGGTGTGGGAGGTAAACAGGGTTTTTTTTAATATATTTATATGTTTAATTTGAATTTTTTTTTTTTACAGGTGTAATTTGCTATTTGGCCACAAGATGGCCAGGATCAAAAAGTCCTGGGAGCGATCGATCTCGCTCCCAGGCAGAAGAAAGGAGCCCAGAGCTCAGAAAAGCCGCAGCATCTGAAGAGACGCTGTCGGCTTTTCTCCGGGGGGGTCCGATCAGCGAAAGGGATTTATAATCCCTTTCACTGATCGGTAATCTAGCGGCCAGCAGCGGGGGCGCGCACGGGGGGGCCCGCGGGAGCGCGCGCGACCCGCGGGAGTGCGCGCAGCCCAACTGGACGAGAAATCTCGTCCAGTTGGGCTTAAGTGGTTAATACACAATAGACAATGCATTACATGGGTCCTGACCCGCTTCTTCAGGTCAATACAAGTGCCTATGATAAAAACATTCATATGTACTGGCATTTTAATTGAAAAATTCACATTTCAAAACTCATTTCCATCTTAATCCATCATAAAACAATGCATTCATAATAGTTATTGTTTATATAGGACCATTGTCCATCCTTGTGTATATCGTCCATCTTATTGTTCATCCTTGTATATATATATATATTAGCTTTGCGACGTGCCTCAGTCTATCCGGCAGTACCCTGGATCCACCAAACTTTCAAGAAAAAGGACCGGCACCATCGTCTTCAAATAGCTCTTTTATTCAATAAGCCATCATATAGCAAACATCTGCAACATTTCAAAGCATATACAGTGGTTTGCGATCCGGCCCCCTTGAAGTTTTCCACATTTTGTCATATTACTGCCACAAACATGAATCAATTTTATTGGAGTTCCACGTGAAAGACCAAAACAAAGTGGTATACACATGAGATGTGGAACAAAAATCATACATCATTCCAAACATTTTTAACAAATAAATAACTGCAAAGTGGGTGTGCGTAATTATTCAGCTCCTTGAGTCAATACTTTGTAGAACCACCTTTTGCAGCAATTACAGATGCCAGTCTTTTAGAATATGTCTCTACCAGCTTTGCACATCTAGAGACTGAAATCCTTGCCCATTCTTCTTTTCAAACAGCTCCAGCTCAGTCAGATTAGATGGACAGTGATTGTGAACAGCAGTTTTAAGATCTTGCCACAGATTCTCAATTGGATTTAGATCTGGACTTTGACTGGGCCATTCTAACACATGGCTATGTTTTGTTTTAAACCATTCCATTGTTGCCCTGGCTTTATGTTTAGGGTCGTTGTCCTGCTGCAAGGTGAACCTCCGCCCCAGTCTCAAGTCTTTTGCAGACTCCAAGAGGTTTTCTTCCACGATTGCCCTGTATTTGGCTCCATCCATCTTCCCATCAACTCTGACCAGCTTCCCTGTCCCTGCTGAAGAGAAGCACACCCAGAGCATGATGCTGCCACCACCATATTTGACAGTGGGGATGGTGTGTTCAGAGTGATGTGTAGGGTTAGTTTTCCGCCACACATAGCGTATTGCATTTTGGCCAAAAAGTTCCATTTTGGTCTCATCTGACCAGAGCACCTTCTTCCACATGTTTGCTGTGTCCCCCACATGGCTTGTGGCAAACTGCAAACGGGACTTCTTATGCTTTTCTGTTAACAATGGCTTTCTTCTTGCCACTCTTCCATAAAGGCCAACTTTGTGCAGTGCACGACTAATAGTCCTATGGACAGATTACCCCACCTGAGCTGTAGATCTCTGCAGCTCGTCCAGAGTCACCATGGGCCTCTTGACTGCATTTCTGATCAACGCTCTCCTTGTTCGGTCTGTGAGTTTAGGTGGACGTCCTTGTCTTGGTAGGTTCACTGTTGTGCCATTCTCATTCCATTTCTGAATGATCGCTTGAACAGTGCTCCGTGGGATGTTCAAGGTTTTGGAAATCTTTCTGTAGCCTAAGCCTGCTTTAAATTTCTCAATAACTTTATCCCTAACCTTCCTGGTGTGTTCTTTGGACTTCATGGTGTTGTTGCTCCCAATATTCTCTTAGACAACCTCTGAGGTCATCACAGAGCAGCTGTATTTGTACTGGCATTAGATTACACATAGGTGCACTCTATTTAGTCATTAGCACTCATCAGGCATTGTCTATGGGCAGCTGACTGCACTCAGACCAAAGGGGGCTGAATAATTACGCACACACCACTTTGTAGTTATTTATTTGTAAAACATGTTTGGAATCATGTATGATTTTCGTTCCACTTCTCACATGTACACCACTTTGTATTGGTCTTTCACGTGGAATTCAAATAAAATTGATTCATGTTTGTGGCAGTAATATGACAAAATGTCGAAAACTTCAAGGGGGCCGAATACTTTTGCAAACCACTGTAGCTCCTTTCTCAAGCAAGGCTATATGTGGTCTGACATCAAACATCCAAATCATAAGTCTTATATAGTCCACTGTGTTGAGCAGCATCCAATCAGAGCATTACATTCAAAGTAAGCAATCACATTGTATTTTGCAATAGAGCAGCAGAAAACATACAAT